>NC_139994.1:10372362-10447362 GCF_964263955.1 Coregonus lavaretus | reverse complement strand
TTTTCACAAAGTCTGCTGCCTCAGTTTTGATGATGCAATTTGCATATACTCCAGAATGTTATGAAGAGTGATCAGATGAATTGCAATTAATTGCAAATTCCCTCTTTGCCATGAAAATGAACTTAATCCCAAAACAACATTTCCACTGCATTTCAGCCCTGCCACAAAAGGACCAGCTGACATCATGTCAGTGATTCTCTCGTTAACACAGGTGAGAGTGTTGACGAGGACAAGGCTGGAGATCACTCTGTCATGCTGATTGAGTTAGAATAACATTTACATTACATTACAGTCATTTAGCAGACGCTCTTATCCAGAGCGACTTACAGTTAGTGATTACATTATTTATTTTTATACTGGCCCCCCGTGGGAATCGAACCCACAACCCTGGCGTTGCAAACGCCATGCTCTATCAACTGAGCTACATCCCTGCCGGCCATTCCCTCCCCCAGCATGATGGAGCACCTTGCCATAAGGCAAAAGTGATAACTAAGTGGCTCGGGGAACAAAACATCGACATTTTGGGTCCAAGGCCAGGAAACTCCCCAGACCTTAATCCCATTGAGAACTTGTGGTCAATCCTCAAGAGGCGGGTGGACAAACAAAAACCCACATATTCTGACAAACTCCAAGCATTGATTATGCAAGAATGGGCTGCCATCAGTCAGGATGTGGCCCAGAAGTTAATTGACAGCATGCCAGGGCGGATTGCAGAGGTCTTGAAAAAGAAGGGTCAATACTGCAAATATTGACTCTTTGCATAAACTGAATGTAATTGTCAATAAAAGCCTTTGACACTTATGGAATGCTTGTAATTATACTTCAGTATACCATAGTAACATCTGACAAAAATATCTAAAAACACTGAAGCAGCAAACTTTGTGAAGACCAATACTTGTGTCATTCTCAAAACGTTTGACCACGAGTGTACTGTATGTCTTCAGCCCTGGCCCTTACAGTGAAGTTTGACTAAACAGCAGTGAGCATTTATGCAACACAGGGGCTGAAGCCTCCCACTCAATTCAATTCAAAGGGCGTTACTGGCATGGTAAACATATGTTTACATTGCCAAAGCAAGTGAAATAGACAATAAACAAAAGGGAAATAAACAAGGGAAATAAACAATCATAAATTAACAGTAAACATTACACTCACAAAATAACTCTCTCTAGCTTCATCGCTCTGTAGGTGAGGGCTTTGTGGTGGAATGTGTGGGCATCGCTTCCTTTTAGGTGGTTGTAGAATTTAACAGCTCTTTTCTGGATTTCGATAATTAGCGGGTATAGTCCTAATTCTGCTCTGCATGCATTGTTTGGGTTTTTGAGTTGTACACAAAGTATATTTTTGCAGAATTCTGCATGCAGAGTCTCAATTGGTTGTTTGTCCCATTTTGTGAATTATTGATTGGTGAGTGGACCCCAGACCTCACAAACATAGAGGGCAATCGGTTCGATTACTGATTGAAGTATTTTTAGCCAGATCCTAATTAGGATGTTGAGTTTTATGTTCCTTTTGATGGCATAGAAGGCCCTTCTTGCCTTGTCTCTTAGATCGTTTACAGCCTTGTGGAAGTTACCTGTGGTGTTGATATTTAGGCCGAGGTAGGTATAATTATTTGTGTGCTCTAGAGCAACCGTGTCTAGATAGAATTTGTATTTGTTGTCTTGGCTACTGGACATTTTTTGGAACACCATTATTTGTGTGTTACTGAGATTCACTGTTAGGACCCATGTCTGACAGAATCTGTGCAGAAGCTATAGGTGCTACTGTAGGCCCTCCTTGGTTGGGGACAGAAGCACCAGATCATCAGGAAACAGTAGACATTTGACTTCAGATTCTAGTAGGGTGAGGCCGGGTGCTGCAGACTGTTCTAGTGCCCTCACCAATTCATTGATATAAATGTTGAAGAGGTGTGGATCAAGCTGCATCCCTGCCTCACCCCACGGCCCCGAGGAAAGAAATCTGTGTGTTTACTGCACACTTGTTGTTTGTGTACATTGATTTCTCTCTCTCTCTCGCTCTCTCTCTGCCTCAGTCAGAGGCTGTTCCCAGGTGCCCTTTAATCTGTAACAGGTCCACCTTAATCACCTGCAGGTCAGAGAGAGAGAGAGAGTGAACGAGGGGTGCTGTTCAGAGACATCAAAGGTCCTGCCTTCTACCTCCAGGCAGAGTTGGCCAAGAGCCAGGTCCTGCCTTCTACCTCCAGGCAGAGTTGGCCAGGAGCCAGGTCCTGAACACACAAGCTTTTACAGCTCATTGTGTCACAGGGAGACTCACAAGACCCCACCTAGCCTGTCTTATCCGCACACACTAATGTAAACACACACACACACACACACGCATACACACATATGCAAACACACACACATGCACACACACACACACACACACACATATACCTAGCCTCACCTCTGTCCTCTCCTTACAGCAGGAAGCTAACAAACCAGACAATCCAGAGTTCCCCTCTTCTCTGTGCTAACAAGGCTAGGGATCAGATGTCAGATCTGACTATGGGATCAGAATGTGTGATCTGACTACGTGATCTGAATGTGAATGGATCATCTTGATGTAAATAGGAGAGCTGTATGTATATAAATGTCAGGTATAGACAAGCCCTATATGGAAAGGTTGTTGGGAAAGGTGTATAAAAGTTGTATAACATTTGTATAAGGTTGTGATGATCAATATGCCTCGAAGACTTTTGACTTTGCATGAAGCGTTATCAAGATGTTGTATCGATGTAAAATACATAACCATTTAGGAAATAAAGGAGGAAAAACATCTAAATAATGTTGTATTTTAAAAAAAATATCCAGGGTAGGAGTGTTAGTACCCCAGTGTGAGTGTCGTTGCTGGGATGGTTAGGAGAATGGTGTGAAAGGAGCCATAGGTATGTTAGTATAGTGGGATGTGGACATCCATAGTTGTTTAAAGGCGTCCTCATGCTTCCCATCTGAAACAGTTTGGAACAGTTTGTGTCAAGACTTCCTCCGAAGCTGCCTCCTCTCCTTGTTCGGGCAGGCTTCGGCGTTCGTCGTCACCGGCCTTCTAGCCACTGCCGCTCCTCATCTCATCATTCCATTGGTTTTGTCTTGTTTATTACACTCACCTGGTTCATATCCCCTCATCAGTACCTGTATAAGTGTTCCCTCTGCCCCATTGTCTTTGTGTGTGATTGTTTATTGTGGAGGTTCGATTAGCTCGGTGGAGCTCTTTGTATTTTGTATTGCCGGGTTATTTTCACCCGTGTGCTTCATTGTTTTCCAGTGCGGCTGTTTTCCGCACTGGAGTGTTTGACGCATTGCTGCGTACTACTGTGTTTCAGAATAAACCTTTTATTCTGTGATTTGCCCTCCTGCGCCTGACTCCTTGAAATCACTCACCACAGTTTGTGCATATATTATGATGACATTTTGTGACGTTTTTGTTCGCTTTGGTCTTCCGCAAGGTTTTTTTCAGCTGTTCTTGCACACAAAAAATTTTCTTGAGGCAAGCCGAAGTCGGTAGCCGAAGTCTACACCCCTTCGTCTACGATTGGTCAACAATAGGGATTCTTCAATTAAGTGTTTGTTGTCATTCAACGAGTGACGAATCGTTTTCATGCACATGTTTTCATTGTGAAATACTGCAACAAACATCTTAGTTAGATGTAAAATTGCACGACTAAGATCTCCTCGACAAAAACATGTCTAAATTAATGACAGATTTCTTGAGTTAGTATTTTTAGCCAGATCCTAATTAGGATGTCGAGTTTTGTGTTCCTTTTGATGGCATAGAAGGCCCTTCTTGCCTTGTCTCTTAGATCATTTACAGCCTTGTGGAAGTTACCTGTGGTGTTGATATTTAGGCCGAGGTAGGTGTAATTATTTGTGTGCTCTAGGGCAACAGTGTCTAGATAGAATTTGTATTTGTTGTCTTGGCTACTGGAAATTTTTTGGAACACCATTATTTGTGTGTTACTGAGATTCACTGTCAGGGCCCATGTCTGACAGAATCTGTGCAGAAGATATAGGTGCTACTGTAGGCCCTCCTTGGTTGGGGACAGAAGCACCAGATCATCAGGAAACAGTAGACATTTGACTTCAGATTCTAGTAGGGTGAGGCCGGGTGCTGCAGACTGTTCTAGTGCCCTCACCAATTCATTGATATAAATGTTGATAACATCCATAGTTGTGTTATAGTAGCATTGTGAGAACATTCATTGATGTGTTAGTAAGGTAGCAGCATGTGAGGAAAGGCCTGCATCCCAAATGGCACCCTATTCCCTTTATAGTGCACTACCTTTGACTAGGGCCCATAGGGCTTTGGTCAAAAGTAGTGCTCTACAGTATATAGGGAATAGGGTGCCATTTGGGACACACCCGAGGTTAAGCCTATGGGTGGGTGTAGTTAAACATACCAACCTACTGTCAAACCATGATAGACCTATAACAACACCTTTATGACTTTGTTGCCAAAATAAACCCTAAAACCTAACCAGATATTCCGGGTGAAGGTTAAACTTACGATAGTTCATTTGAATTAAACATATTTTTTTCAGGCCATAAAATGGATCATATATTCTTTCATGGTGCCTTCATAACCCCCTGACCACAACCTCAGGTTCCAAGCCACACACACACACACACACACACACACACACACACACACACACACACACACACACACACACACACACACACACACACACACACACACAGAAAGGGTAAGAGAGAAAGACTAAGCCATGGTCACATTCTCCTGGCTAATGCCAGGGAAAGACCACAGGGATCTCAAGTGATCAATCTATGGTCAGATACACTGTAAATCAGGGGTGTCAAACGTCCGGCCCGCGGGCCGGATCAGGCCCGCAAACGGGTTTAATCCGGCCCGCGAGATGATTTAGAAAAAAAATAAAAATAATAATTTTGTAAAGTATAAAAATGTGCTGCAATTTTTCAATAAAATAAACTGCTGTTCCAATTGCGTCCACTGGATGGCGCAATAGCAATTGTGTTAAGCAAGCAAACTGTTTATACCGGGGCAGAGCAAGTAGGTCAAGCATGTGCAGCCAAATGAGCTACTTTGTTTTGCCCGCGATATTTATTACGGCTTCTACTTTTAACATTATGTGCTTTGGCACCCTCATTGCCCCAATATGTCTCTGTCAAAAAAGAGAAAAGTGGACGCAGAGTGCAGAGTGTTCAAAGAAAAATGGTCATCCTATTTATTCACTGAATTGAATGGGAAAGCTGTATGTTTGGTGTGTTCAGAGCATGTTGCAGTGCTGAAAGAATATAACCTTCGTCGCCACTATGTGAGTCTTCATGCCGACAAATATGACAACTTTCAAGGACAGCGGAGATGAGAGAAGGTGAATGAACTGTTGGCGGGTCTGAAGAAACAGCAGTCTGTGTTTACTCACAGCCGAGACATCAGTGACGCTGCAGTGAAAGCTAGCTACCTCATTGCTAATGAAATCGCAGTGGCTTCAAAACCATTTAGTGAGGGTGAATTTGTAAAAACATGCATGATGAAGGCAGCGGAGATTGTGTGCCCTGAAAAGCGGCAGGCTTTTGCAAATATCAGCCTGACAAGAAACACAGTTGCAGACAGGATTTCCGATCTTTCAGTGGATTTGGACAGCCAGTTGAAGCAAAAAGTAAAGTCATTTATTGCGTTTTCGGTTGCAATTGATGAAAGCACGGACATTACAGATGTTGCACAACTGGCCATTTTCATCCGCGGAGTTGATGACACATTGACCGTCACCGAGGAGTTCGTGGAGTTGGTGCCGATGACAGATACAACGACAGCAGCTGATATTTTGACAGGGTCGGAGTGGACTGGTCCCGCGCTGTCAGCCTGGCTACAGATGGTGCGCCCTCAATGATCGGGAAAAAAGCAGGCGTTGTGACAAAGTTCAGAGAGAAAGTGCAATCTGCAAATGGAGGACGTGATTTTTTGACTTTTCACTGTATTTTGCACCAGGAGGCTTTGTGTTGCAAGTCATTAAAGATGGATAACGTCATGAAGGTGGTCATCCAAACTGTTAATTTCATCCGATCCAGAAGCCTGAATCACCGTCAGTTTGACAGCCTTCTCAGAGAGAAAGACCACATCTATGGCCTGCCATACCACACTGAGGTAAGATGGTTAAGCCGAGGTGCTGTGCTGAGGCGTTTCTTTGATTTACGAGAAGAAATTGAACAGTTCATGGAAGAAAAGGGCAAACCAGTGTTAGAATTTCATTCCGCAGAATGGATGCAGGACCTTGCATTTATGGTGGATGTTACAGAGCACCTGAATAACTTGAACAAACAGCTGCAAGGGCGCAACAAAGTTGTCACGCAGTATTATGACAGCATACGTTCTTTCAAGTTGAAGCTGTCATTGTGGGAGACGCAACTTGCCGGTGGTGATGCAGCTCACTTCCCCTGTCTGAAAAATGTGTGCGCGACCCAACATGTGGCAGACATGAAGCGGTTCAAAGATAAAATAACGGGACTGTTACGGGAGTTTGAGCAACGCTTTCAGATTTATGTTTATATGTTTTTATGTTGATGTGCTATTGTTTTTAATTGATTTTATTTTATTTGTATATTTAACCTATTCTTGACTCTGTGGTTCTTGCACTTGTTTGGGGAACAGGATTTCATTATTTTTATCTACATTTCTGCCTGAGAAATGACACCCTGATATAGTTCTGTGATCTGTGATATACTTCTGTGAATCACTGAGGCATTGTGTGTTTGTGTGTTCTTTGTCCTCAGAACTTTCAAATAACTTGAGGTGTTTTATGATTAATAGTGATGTTGTGCGTTTGGACACTGTCCTCAGGCTCCAGCTTTATGTTTATATGTTTTTATGTTGATGTGCTATTGTTTTTAATTGATTTTATTTTATTTGTATATTTAACCTATTCTTGACTCTGTGGTTCTTGCACTTGTTTGGGGAACAGGATTTCATTATTTTTATCTACATTTCTGCCTGAGAAATGACACCCTGATATAGTTCTGTGATCTGTGAAACAGTTCTGTTAATCACTGAGGCATTGTGTGTTTGTGTGTTCTTTGTCCTCAGAACTTTCAAATAACTTGAGGTGTTTTATGATTAATAGTGATGTTGTGCTTTTGGACACTGTCCTCAGGCTCCAGCTTTATGTTTATATGTTTTTATGTTGATGTGCTATTGTTTGTAATTTATTTTATTTTATTTGTATATTTCACCTATTCTTGACTCTGTGGTTCTTGCACTTGTTTGGGGAACAGGATTTCATTCTTTTTATCTACATTTCTGCCTGAGAAATGACACCCTGATATAGTTCTGTGAAACTGTTATGTTAATCACTGAGGCATTGTGTGTTTGTGTGTTCTTTTTTTTTAGAATTTTCAAATAAACTTGACGTGTTTTATGATTAATAGTGATGTTGTGCTTGTACTATTTTGGACACACTGTCCTCAGGCTCCAGCTTTATGTTGTATGTTGATCGTATTAAAACAAAGAAAACAATCTGAAGTTGTTGTTTTTAAGTTATATATACCATGATTTTTCCGGTCCGGCCCACTTGGGAATAGATTTTCCTCCATGTGGCCCCTGAGCTAAAATGAGTTTGACACCCCTGCTGTAAATGCTTGCTAAAGTGATGAAGTCAGAGAGAGTTACGGTGACCGTATTACCGCCACACCGGTGGTCACGAGTCATGACAGCAGTCAAATTCCATGTGACAGTTTAGTCACTGTAATTAGGCTTCTCCAAGCTCTGATGCCGCTGATGGTCATTAGCAGCCTACCAAATTTGCTAACTGCCTGGTACTCAGAACTCTATTGTCCCTCTAATCACTCTGACATTAATGCAAATGTAATCGAAAATCTAATCAAACACTTAATGAGAGCCCATGAGCTCATGTTGCGCAACATTTCTATAGGCTATGCAATTGCACGAGAAAACAGAGTTTTGATGGCCTCTACTAAAAAGAGGAGGATCCCATCAGCTTTCTATATTTATTTCTCAACTTTCCTTATATTAAGCACATTCTCTTTACAACAGGAGTATAGCCTACCTGGCTGGCATGAAAATGAACTGCAGCAAAAGGGTCCTCCATTCGCTATTTTAGTGCATAGATGACATGCATTTGCGGTCACTTTTGAGAATGGTGTTTTCCCGCTAATTGATTGCATTTTGGAACATTCGCGCTTATAGCCTACTGCCATGTGCGCATTGCTGCGCTTATAATGTGAAGAAATAGCCTAATAGTTTATCAACACTTTAAGCTAAACGTTCTGATCTGTTGCGTCAGCCTCATTGCTTTTAAAAGGTTTTTTGATGCTGGTGGTTGTATTAATTTGGGATATATTGCATCCCACAACTGTCCCATTACATAGGTTAGTGCTTTTGCTGTTCGTTAGGCCTACTCATCTTGTTGGCTGACGAATAGTAAATGTGGACAGTTCTTCCAACATCTTCAATATGCGCCTTGGAATTCGATAAGGACGCGCGCAGTTGCGTCCCCGATGTGTCTGTCTTCACTTGTAGCCTGTGAGAAAGACCTGATCATGTGACGGGCATTGGCTAATAAAAATTGAGATATCTGAGAGAGCCATGTGAGTGAGAGGTGTGTTTCACGCAGCCAGGAGAAGGGAAATATAATTATTATATTCAGCCCAAGGGCACAACAGCCACTGGCCTCAAAACGCATGGATTTTTTTAGGGGGGATTATGGCCACACAAAGGGGTTGCCACTGGGAAATTTGAGGCATTATCAAGTGCTTGTAAAATTGTGAATGAGAGACTGATGAAGTGTGTGCAGCCTGCGCAAAAAAAACAAAGCAGAGCTCATGCCTTTCATTCAACTGTTTTCTAATCATCATTAGAGTCACATCATGCAGCCTTAGAATATATTTGAAAATATACAGTGGGGGGAAAAGTATTTAGTCAGCCACCAATTGTGCAAGTTCTCCCACTTAAAAAGATGAGAGAGGCCTGTAATTTTCATCATAGGTACACGTCAACTATGACAGACAAATTGAGAATTTTTTTCTCCAGAAAATCACATTGTAGGATTTTTTATGAATTTATTTGCAAATTATGGTGGAAAATAAGTATTTGGTCACCTACAAACAAGCAAGATTTCTGGCTCTGACAGACCTGTAACTTATTCTTTAAGAGGCTCCTCTGTCCTCCACTCATTACCTGTATTAATGGCACCTGTTTGAACTTGTTATCAGTATAAAAGACACCTGTCCACAACCTCAAACAGTCACACTCCAAACTCCACTATGGCCAAGACCAAAGAGCTGTCAAAGGACACCAGAAACAAAATTGTAGACCTGCACCAGGCTGGGAAGACTGAATCTGCAATAGGTAAACAGCTTGGTTTGAAGAAATCAACTGTGGGAGCAATTATTAGGAAATGGAAGACATACAAGACCACTGATAATCTCCCTCTATCTGGGGCTCCACGCAAGGTCTCACCCTGTGGGGTCAAAATGATCACAAGAACGGTGAGCAAAAATACCAGAACCACACGGGGGGACCTAGTGAATGACCTGCAGAGAGCTGGGACCAAAGTAACAAAGCCTACCATCAGTAACACACTATGCCGCCAGGGACTCAAATCCTGCAGTGCCAGACGTGTCCCCCTGCTTAAGCCAGTACATGTCCAGGCCCGTCTGAAGTTTGCTAGAGTGCATTTGGATGATCCAGAAGAGGATTGGGAGAATGTCATATGGTCAGATGAAACCAAAATAGAACTTTTTGGTAAAAACTCAACTCGTCGTGTTTGGAGGACAAAGAATGCTGAGTTGCATCCAAAGAACACCATACCTACTGTGAAGCATGGGGGTGGAAACATCATGCTTTGGAGCTGTTTTTCTACAAAGGGACCAGGACGACTGATCCGTGTAAAGGAAAGAATGAATGGGCCCATGTATCGTGAGATTTTGAGTGAAAACCTCCTTCCATCAGCAAGGGCATTGAAGATGAAACGTGGCTGGGTCTTTCAGCATGACAATGATCCCAAACACACCGCCCGGGCAACGAAGGAGTGGCTTCGTAAGAAGCATTTCAAGGTCCTGGAGTGGCCTAGCCAGTCTCCAGATCTCAACTCCATAGAAAATCTTTGGAGGGAGTTGAAAGTCCGTGTTGCCCAGCGACAGCCCCAAAACATCACTGCTCTAGAGGAGATCTGCATGGAGGAATGGGCCAAAATACCAGCAACAGTGTGTGAAAACCTTGTGAAGACTTACAGAAAACGTTTGACCTGTGTCATTGCCAACAAAGGGTATATAACAAAGTATTGAGAAACTTTTGTTATTGACCAAATACTTATTTTCCACCATAACTTGCAAATAAATTCATAAAAAATCCTACAATGTGATTTTCTAGATTTTTTTTTCTCATTTTGTCTGTCATAGTTGACGTGTACCTATGATGAAAATTACAGGCCTCTCTCATCTTTTTAAGTGGGAGAACTTGCACAATTGGTGGCTGACTAAATACTTTTTTCCCCCACTGTATATATATAGCCCAACGTTTGTATCACAAATAAAGTTGCATAAATAACTCTAAATTACGCATATAGGAGGACCTATTTCTTTGTTAACCGCTCAACACAGAATAGCGCCATGTGCGCACTCCCTCAAATCGTTTGAAGAAAATATCCTTTCTATTTTATTCAGCTATGTTCAATTGTATTCCTCATACTATAAAATAATAAAACAATGCCACAGAATTCTAAGGAAATCTTGTCTACTAAATGAACTAGTGTAGCCCACATCCATATGGCATAGCCAAATCAGGGCCTAACATAAGGATAAATCAGAGTATGCTATTCTGTTCTTCTGAAATAGACTACATTTTCTTCATATCATGTTTCTTTAGACCTGTCTTAAATAAATAATGGATTTATTGTGATGGTGTAGGCTATATTACATGGATTTATTAGACTTTTTAAAATGTAGATGTTGCAAAGGTCTGCATCAGTGGCTTGTAGGCTATGCGTGGAAGCCAGGAGATGCTAAATGTGTTTCTGTTAATTAACGGTCAATTACAGTGAGACTGACAGTTATTTGCTTGACAAAATGTCATGAACGCCACAGCCCTATTCCCTCTTTCCATTAAAACATGCATACATTTAAATTAAACAAAAGGCACGAGAAGAGAGAGCGATAGATAGAGGGAGAGACAGCGATAGAGAGAGATAGAGGGAGAGAGTGAGTGAGAGAGGGAGAGAGTGAGTGAGAGAGAAAGAGAGAGAGAGAGACACTGTATATAGCCATAATATGACATTTGAAATGTCTGTATTCTTTGGAACTTTTGTGAGTGTAATGTTTATCGTTCATTTTATATTGTTTATTTCACTTTTGTTTATTATCTATATCACTTGCTTTGGCAATGTAAACATATGTTTCCCATGCCAATAAAGCCCACTGAATTGAATTGAGAGAGAGAGAGAGAGAGAGAGAGTCTGAGAAGAGGGCTAAACTGAAAAGGACTAAGGGAGCTATATAGCCATGGTTCATTCTCTTGGCTAATGTCAGGGAAAGACCACAGGGAACTCAAGTGGTCAATCTATGGTCCATCTATGTGATAGAATAATTATTAATTACTAATTATTACACCCTGAAACTGTGTGAAATGTGTTAGAATGTGTGAGTGTAGGACCAGTAAAGACTATGACATTGAGCTACTATTTAGCAATGTGAGTAAGAGTTAGACCAGACAACAAAGGACAAGGAGAGCTGTCTACAGACAACTGAGAAACCAAGATAAAGGGGCCTCCCAATTTAGGGAGGAGAGAAACTGTTAGGCTTTTTAAGGAGTATGCAGGATATTGTGAGGACGGCGATAACTAAGGAATGCATGTGTGTGTGTGTGTATGTGTGTGTGTATGTATGTGTATGTATGTGTGTGTGTGTGTATGGGGCGGCAGGTAGCTTAGTGGGTAAGAGCGTTGTGTCAGTAACCGAAAGGTCGCTGGTTCTAATCCCTGAGCCGACTAGGTGAAAAATCTGTCGATGTGCCCTTAAGCAAGGCACTTAACCCTAATTGCTCCTGTAAGTCGCTCTGGATAAGAGCGTCTGCTAAATGACTCAAATTAAATTAATTAATTATGTGTGTGTGAACTGATGGTCAGGAGAGCAGTTTTAAAGTGGAAAACTACAGCCCGCCTAAAGAGGGGAGGGATTTTTGTATGACGTGTGAGTATAAAAGATGGACTCTGAAATTGTGATGGCAGAATTCTCAATGAATAAATCTCTGACTATGCAGGACGGACTCTGTCCGTTTCTTGATTTTGGGAGACACACAGAGACACTGAAATAGTTTGTTAAATAATTCACGTGCCAGCTTGGTCCTTCAAGCCGGATTCCAATACCTGCCTCCGTCATTCCAGGTAACTCTGAAAACCGTCGACGGGCGAATGATACATTCGTAAATAGAAAGTCCTGCCCTTTGACATTAAGGGTTAAGTCAGGCCAGAGGACACCTGATTAATGACAGAGACGGTGACGGAATGCAAACCTACATTGAATCTCGGCTGCAAGGATAAGGTCAGTAGTCTTTATTCATTAATTGGGGCAGTCTGGGATTGCTCAGGGTGGGTCCGTAACGATTCACGGTAATACGCCATTACCAAAAGAAACTACCCTGCATTCAGAGAACCTGTAGTAGATTATAAAACAGTAATGTTCAACAAATAATCAGGGATAAATAACTACAGGGAGGGGTGTGAAGTGAAGAGAGGGTTAATATAATTGAGTAAATTTGGATGGTTAAGATCACTAGGAGAGGGAGAACCCATCTGTTGTATGAGACTGACGGAATTGTCAACATTACATTTGAGGGGATAAATTCCTCCGTAACGGTATGAGATAATTCTGGGGGACTAGTCAAGACTACATATACAGGAAAGGGTGATTCCAATTGTTGTTTGAAACTGTTTTGAATAACTTGTTATATAGAAGAGGTGGCTAAGGGATTTTTAACAGTACCAACCATGGGGGGCAAATCCTCACAAGAGGTCCCAGAATTTACTGGGGACGAGAAATACATGGAAATTGGAGACAAACGAAATGTGTATTATGGACCTAATTGGAAAAAAAAAAAAAAAAAGAAAGGCTTTACTGGGCGACTTGATGTAATTAAACTGGAATCCATGATTAAACAAATGCATGTAAATTGTGGTACTGATCTAAATTAAACAGAAAATAGATTAATTAAACTAGAGTCCATGATTAAACAAATGCATGTCAATTGTTGTAATGATCTAAAGAAACAGAAAAGAGAGGAACAGGAGGATTCAGAGCTAAGCTCAGGAGGGAGTCAGTATGAGTCAGGAGATGAGAGAGTAGGAGGGGGCCAGTACCCACTGATAGCCTTACCTAATTTATTGGCAGGGAATGAAAGGGGCCCCAGCAACTTTAGATGTATACAGGCCATGAACACAGAGGAACGTGGCCAGAGCGGTAGAAGGAATGACCTACCCCAAAACAGGAATAGTAAGGATTGGGCTGCCGTTAGAGGGCAGTGGGTTTCAGGGGATGCCCAGAGGGCACTTTTGACATGGGCCGATCACGGAGAGTATGTTGGGAAAATAACTGAATTGTGTAATAGCCTCAGAGAACATTACCATTGTTATGCAGACTTCTCTAAAGTACATGAGTGTAAACAAGAGGATAGTGAGACTGTCAGCCAGTACTTAGAGA
The DNA here is from genome assembly GCF_964263955.1 of Coregonus lavaretus. Taxonomy (NCBI): domain Eukaryota; kingdom Metazoa; phylum Chordata; class Actinopteri; order Salmoniformes; family Salmonidae; genus Coregonus; species Coregonus lavaretus. The sequence continues at coordinate 10,433,677 of NC_139994.1, read as the reverse complement.
GGCTTAAAGATGTGTTTAACGCAAATAGTGGCATACCCGAGCCAGACCAGAGACAGGGGAATGATACGCCCTACCATCAGCAATTAAAAATATAGTGTTCCTCAGTGGAATGAGACCAGAGATAAGCAGGACCATTAAAAATACTTTGATAGGGTGGAGAATGGCACAGCAACACTAATTTAGGTTTAAAAAGTATGCAGTTTACCAAGAGCAGATTGGGAGAGAAAAATAGGAGTAAGAGAGACCTTAAGGGAGTGCCAACTCTCGGGGAGATAGTGAGGCCAGAAATAAAGGGGCAGTGTCCTGGAAATCACAGTCTTTTTATTTATTTTTTCAGTTCTGCTGGGAGTATATTTGATGATGGGGATTTGTGTTGAATGAGAGGCTAGAGACATCATAAAATAATAATTGGAATAATAATTATATATTAACTTGCTCACCCAAACGTAGACATACGTCATGGGTGAGACATAATTAATATAATATTGTACAAAGCCAATTTAGGGTTTCCATTAAGGAACGTCAATCACTACATTGGATATTAATACTATGGAGATAAATTCAATATATGCTGGTCAACTACGGCATATGTTTGGTGTTATTTGTAGCCTACTTAGAAAGGACAGTTACCTATATCTGCTGTATTCTAAACAATGACAGATAGGGGGTTTCATAAGAGGTGGCTATAATTTTAGTTGATAACAGAGGTAATTATATTTGAGAAATGTTGAAAAGTAATGTTAGATGGAAAGTCAGCAATAGAGGATAGAAATTGTACCGGGTTTCCTGTGTGAAAAAAGTAATAGAAATTGGGTGATGAGAAATGTTGAATTGCATTGTTTAAGCAAGAATGGCATTACATTCATGCTTTCTAGTTATGTGTATGCAAATATGTTATTCGTTTTTGGTGGTGTGTGGATAGAATTTACTAATGCCAGGATTTAGTAAACGAAGCAGAGAGATGTAGTGAGAGCAGTGGAAGGGATACCCCACCCTAAGACGGGGGTATACCAGTTCAGAAGAGATATGGAAGGGCTGACCGCCAGCTTTAAGCTGAATACAGGGGAACTAGAGAGGGAAGTCAGACAGATAGTGTTAAAGGACTGGGCGGCAGTGAGAGGAAACTGGGTTCCCGGAGATGGGAATGCGCCGGTTCTAGAGTGGGCAGAAGGAGGGGCTTATGGAGATAAATTGGCACAACTCTGTGATAATCTGAGAGAATATTGTCACAGACATGCCGACTTCTCCAAAGTCCACGAGTGTAAGCAGGGAGACAGTGAGACTATTAGTCAATACCTAGAGAGACTGAGAGATGTGTTCAATGCAAAGGGTGGATTTATTAAACAATAGGTTTATATTTTAAAAACATCAATGCAACAGGTTGCGATGATTAAATTAATAGAAAGGGGTTATAGGTTTATATTAGAAGGTGTAGTGAATTTAATGAAACATGGTATTATATAGTGTCTTCCAGGATTGATGGAAGTCTCCTATAGCATTATGTTAAGGGGATGCCTGGGATAAAATATAATGTCTTACTTACACGGAGTATGTGATTGTATTGGCTAATGAATGAAATATGACATTTACAGGGACGACAGGAACAATAGAAGGGGAGACAGATTTTCCTATGGTGTTGATCAAATAATTGATAATGGATAATTTGAGATGAGATCACATGGAGCAGATTTAGGGGTTCAATAATCATTGTGAGATTTAAAGAGGATATGATCTGAAGGGTAATCAATTAAACATAATCATTGTATACTCGAGGAATTTTGAGTGGTTTTATGGATTAGTTATGAGGAATTAGATTGATACAAACAATTATTGATGAGTTAGGACTGGGGATATCTGTATCATGTTTTGTGTGTACTTACCATCTTTAGATTACTGATGATAATTGAAGGTTAACAAAATGAATAATTTCTCTTCCAGGAGAAAGAGATTCGCTTATCTCATTGGAATGTTGCCCAGGGCTAGGGGGAGCAGTTTAGTGGAGTTAGGCAGTATTTAGGTCGTAAAAGTGAGCTACCAAATTAAGTGGGGCCTGGCTATTTTTGGTTGTTGTTTTTCAATTGGGTTTTTCAAATAAAAAACAACACACCTAGTACGATGTTTATAAAGGGTTGTTATTTTGATTTGAGGGGGTTTTCAACAGGTCAAAGGTGATAAGTCTTAAAGGAGCACACACAGTGAATTTTATGGAGTTTTTTGGTTTTGACTGAGTTTAGGGTATAAATGTCATGAGGACTTAATGAACACTTGGGATAAGTAACATTTATGAAATATTTAGGATGATGGTAATGTTTAGTATACTATGGGATGGAACAGTTCGTTGAATGATTTCAATGGCCTCTGAACTCTGTTTTGTCTTTCTGGTGTTAATTGATCATCCACACTGGTAAATTCTAAAGGCATGAGAGGAGGACTTTAAGATAGTTTATTTTACCAAGTTGAGGGTAATTTATAGTACTGTGAAAATTGTGACTGAACTTTATAATTTGGTAATAATATATATGATTCGAACCATAAAATAACAGAAGAGAGAGAGAGCTTTCCCTGATACCTGTTGCTAGTAAATTGTACTAATCTTGGATTACTTTTACGGGATAGAAGTAAGTTGAGGTATTATCAAATGTTGTCAGCAGGGTTAAAACACTTCTCTGGTCCCAGTCAGCTATCAAAAGAGGAAGTTTCGATAGACATCTACTTATAGAGAGCTACAGTAGGGCCCCGATTAAGGAAGTTCACAGATGGGTGAAGCAAGGCGCAGTAAATAAGGAAGGAATATGGGTCAAAGACAGCTTACCAATTCTCCCGAAATTACTGTTTAGATATGCTGCAATATTGACACACGGGCAGAGCCATGTGTCAACGGGAGGGATGGATGGTAGAGCAGATTAGACAACACTTTGTTGCATATGGGATTACTAATTATACAAATATAAAAAAATTAAACTTTTGTTCAAGATGTGTTAACTGTGCTCAAAATAATCACCAGGGCAGACAAAGGGCACCTCAGGGTGAGTATCCTCCGGCTAAGTACCCCTTCCAGCAATTGGAAATTGATTTTATAGAGTTATCATGGAGTGAAGGGAAGAAATTTAGAGTAACCCCAGATAAAGATGGGTTATCCCCCTTTGAGAAAGTGTTTGGAAAACCTTACAGAATGCCACAGTTGGCAGGACCAGAACAGGCAGACATAGAACTAGAGAATACACTAGCAGAACACATGAGAAAATTGTTCGTTAACCATACCCGTATGTCTAAGAATTTGTGTCCTACAGGAGAATTAAAGGAGAAGGTGATTCATAGTATATAACCTGGAGACTGGGTGTGGATCCAATCGTTGAGGAAAAAGGATTGAAAGCAGTCACGCTGGGAGGGACCATACCAAGTCCTATTGGTAACTGCCTTCGCTATAAGAATAGCTGAGAGTTTTGCTGGTTTCTAGTGTACTATGGAATATACAGTGGGGAGAACAAGTATTTGATACACTGCCGATTTTGCAGGTTTTCCTACTTACAAAGCATGTAGAGGTCTGTAATTTTTATCATAGGTACACTTCAACTGTGAGAGACGGAATCTAAAACAAAAATCCAGAAAATCACATTGTATGATTTTTAAGTAATTAATTTGCACTCCACGTTACCCACTGCAAAAAGGTAGGCCCACATACCAACACCGTTGAACACACACAGAGTTAAAGAGAAGAACTGACCACTAGGGTTTGGGGGTAAACTCTGTTAATGAAGAAACCCTACCCCGACCTTTCATCACTGTGGGGTGTTTTTAGAGGTGTGGGTATGGGGAAGTACCAGGCAGGTGGGTCAGAGACAGGATTGGGATGGCGGTTTTTGGGATTTTGGGGGACTCTGAGCTGCATCATCATGTTAACCATATTATGGATTAATCCAGGTCAACCTAAACAGGGAAATGATGCACTGATTCGATCTCGTAGAAATACTGAAACCAAGAAAGACTATTGGGGGAATGATTATTTTAATAGTTAAAGTCAGTTTAGGACAAGATGGGGGATTCAAGATACCATTCGACTTCTCCCATGAAGAGATAGGAGGTTTTGGGGGCTTTGGTAAGAAGGGGGCGTGTACAAGAAAGTTAGGTCCTAGAAGGTATGGTAAATACATTTGCACTGGGGAACGCTCATGTCCTTGGGCAAGGGTGTTTAAACATACCTGGGGAACATACTATGAGAATGGAATGGACGCAGTACACCGATGGGGAATTAAACAAACCCATGATAAATGTAAAACGGAACTGGTGATAACGGTAAAGTCAATTATGCAAGATGACATAGCAAGGAACTATTGGGTCTGTGTTGATGATGTCGGGGCAAATACATGTGTGAGGCTCATTTTTCAGGAGAGAAATGAATCTTCCACCCCCGAGACAGAACAGCAGGTAGATCTAATGTTATCACCAGAGGTACCAAAAACGAGTCTAATACCCCTTGGAAGGCCCTATGAAGGAATCCTAAATAGCACTAAACCACCAAGGGTAGAATATTTCCTCTTGCAGGAAATGAACCAATGAGAAGTAGAAGGAATTTTAAATGAGAACTTCTGGGTAAGGTGGATGAACTACACAGCTAGGGCGTTGGGTCAAACTAATTGTTATGCCTGTTCAACAGGTAGGCCAACCCTTCTAACTGCACCTATGCCTCAGACCATGTTCTCTTGTGTGATAGATTTGGGATCAAACCAAACCTCACCTAATTGTTCTGATATTAAAATAACCACTCTTAAAAAGGATAATATTAAGGCACCCCAATTCACCATGAACCCCGGAGATTATCAATGTTATAGACACCAAAGTAATGCGAATCACAGATCAAATTGGAGAAGGGTTTACAACAACGTTTTTCTGATTTTACAAATGATAAAAATGTTGACTGGATTAATTACATCTACAAAGGTTCGTTAATTAGACAAGGGATGCAGTGAAGAGAATCTCAGGCCAACTATCCGCCACCTCACTCATGACCTGCAGAATAGTTTGGTTCTCGAAATGCTTTTAGCAGAGAAGGGCGGATTTGCAAGATGGTGGGAGGTCATTGTTGTATGTTTATCCCCAACAATACAGCCCCAGATGGTACAGTAACTAGAGCACTGGCAGGTCTCACTGCATTAATTAAAGAATGGGCTGAGAACTGGGGGGTGAATACATCAATGACTGGTTGGTTTGATCAAATGTTTGGTAAATGGAAAACTATTGTTGTAACTATTTTAGGCGCGGCAATCGCGTCTATGGGTTTGCTTGTTCTTTGTGGATGTTGTCTTATTCCCTGTGTCCGAGGGTTGGTGAGCAAGGCGTTGGAGAATGCAGTATCAAAGCAGATGGTGAGATACGGCCCAATCCCGGACTCCGACCTAAGGAATGAAGAATATGACCCACCAGGCTTGGTGGAGGACGACGACGATTCAGATAGTTTGAGACTGGATGTTTACCTAGAACTATAAATCTCTAGTTTAAAAGTTATTGTAATGATCTTTTGTGTATTAAAGTCTTGTTTTAAGTATGATGTACTAGTTAACCGATGTTGCAGGATGTGATGAAGCAAATATTCTTCACTATAGGCTTAGACTGTTGTTTCCAGATAGTGGCTAAACAGGTTAAGTACCATTGCTAAAGAGTAACGTTACGCTTTTAATCATGGGGTAACCCTGATGAACCTGTATTGAATGAGACAATTTTTAATGTTTTTATATGCAAATCAACTTATATGCTTCAATGTGTGCGATTAATTTCTATAACAACATATATTTTGTGAGTATGTGTGTAATATTTAGTTAAAAAATGTATGCACTCACTAACTGTAAGTCGCTCTGGATAAGAGCGAATGCTAAATGACTAAAATGTAAAAATATATAGTGAAAATATATATTTGGGAATTGGGACACAGATGGTGTAATTTGGGAGCCAGTGACAGCTTATGTTATACCATTGACTTACCCCACTCTCAGTCATGTTCATTCACAAATACAAAACAGTAACATATGCGCAAACTCTATAGTAGAGAAATATAACTTTTCATTGCATGTATTTTTCTGATGTGAGGGAGGATTTATTAACAGGATTCCAGAAGAGGAAGTACGTTACACCACAAACTGACAAATACCTATATCAAGAAATGGAATCCTCTGTTGCTTGCAACCACAGCCAACTGTGGTGGAATTTCATTAATGGTTTGATAACCAAACGGACAAAAAATATACCACCAGTCGCAATCATCTTGCCAGGTGCCAGAAAATGACATAAAATATGTGTGAGGAAATGCCCAAGTCGAATAATTCCATGAAAAACATTTCAAACTTGATTTATGATGCCTTACCATCACATTGTCTCTTGTATGTATGTAAAATGCAATCAAGAAAAGGAACTTCAGGATCATTATTTTTGCGTACATAAAAAAAGAGAATAATTATGAAACCATTGCACTACCGATGAAGGATCTTAATTTGATCACTCTTTTGTTCATGAGAATTTTCCTTCACCGAAGGAAATGCAAACTTGTAGTGTATTCAAGTTTTTAAAAAGGCTTCTAAAGTTTGTAATTACCACCCTAACTTAAAATGTATCAACCCCTACAAATAATGTCCATTCATTATAATCAACATAATAATTAACATTTCCTGTTGCTGAAGGATTATTTTCCTGCTGTAGCAAACTAACTCAAATTAAGATCCTACATCTGTAGGTCTTCAGATCAACGTTTTAAACAGTTCCCATGTGTTTCTGTACCAGTGGTCAGATGTGTGGCTTCCCATTGACACTTCAGTGAGGGAAAAAAGTATTTGATCGCCTGCTGATTTTGTACGTTTGCCCACTGACAAAGAAATGATCAGTCTATAATTTTAATGGTAGGTTTATTTGAACAGTGAGAGACAGAATAACAACAAAAAAATCCAGAAAAACGCATGTAAAAAATGTTATCAATTGATTTGCATTTTAATGAGGGAAATAGGTATTTGACCCCTCTGCAAAACATGACTTAGTACTTACATTTTAGTCATTTAGCAGACGCTCTTATCCAGAGTGACTTACAGTTCGTGAATGCATACGTTTTTTTATTTTTTTTCCCCCATACTGGCCCCCCGTGGGAAACGAACCCACATCCCTGCCGGCCAAACCCTCCCCTACCTTGGACGATGCTGGACCAATTGTGTGCCGCCCATGGCTCTCCCAGTTGCGGCCGGCTGCGACAGAGCCTGTACTCGAACCAGGATCTCTAGTGGCCTTAGACCACTGCGCCACTCGGGAGTTGGTGGCAAAACCCTTGTTGGCAATCACAGAGGTCAGACGGTTTGCACACATCTCAGGAGGGATTTTGTCCCATTCCTCTTTGCAGATCTTCTCCAAGTCATTAAGGTTTCGAGGCTGACGTTTGTCAACTCGAACCTTCAGCTCCCTACACAGATTTCCTATGGGACGGCAGGTAGCTTAGTGGTTAAGCGCTTTGTGCCAGTAACCGAAAGGTCGCTGGTTCTAATCCCCGAGCCGACTAGGTGAAAAATCTGTCGATGTGCCCTTGAGCAAGGCACTTAAACATAATTGCTCCTGTAAGTCGCTCTGGATAAGAGCGTCTGCTAAATGACTAAAATGTAAAAATGTAAAATGGATTAAGGTCTGGAGACTGGCTAGGCCACTCCAGGACCTTAATGTGCTTCTTCTTGAGCCACTCCTTTGTTGCTTTGGCCGTGTGTTTTGGGTCATTGTCATGCTGGAATACCCATCCACGACCCTTTTTCAATGCCCTGGCTGAGGGAAGGAGGTTCTCACCCAAGATTTGACGGTACATTTACATTTTACATTTTAGTCATTTAGCAGACGCTCTTATCCAGAGCGACTTACAGTTAGTGAATACATATTTTTTTTATACTGGCCCCCCGTGGGAATCGAACCCACAACCCTGGCGTTGCAAACGCCATGCTCTATCAACTGAGCTACATCCCTGCCGGCCATTCCCTCCCCTCCCCTGGACGACGCTGGGCCAATTGTGCGCCGCCCATGAGTCTCCCGGTCGCGGCCGGCTGCGACAGAGCCTGGCGTCGTCCATCGTCCCTTTGATGCAGTGAAGTTGTCCTGTCCCCTTAGCAGAAAAACACCCCCAAAGCATAATGTTTCCACCTCCATGTTTGACAGTGGGCAGCATTCCTCCTCCTCCAAACACGGCGAGTTGAGTTGATGCCAAAGAGCAAAATTTTGGTCTCATCTGACCACAAAACTTTCACCCAGTTCTCTTCTAAATCATTCAGATGTTCATTGGCAAACTTCAGACAGGCATGTATATTTCTTGAGCAGGGGGACCTTGCGGGCGCTGCAGGATTTCAGTCCTTCACGGCGTAGTGTGTTACCAATTGTTTTCTTGGTGACTATGGTCCCAGCTGCCTTGAGATCATTGACAAGATCCTCCCGTGTAGTTTTGGGCTGATTCCTCACCGTTCTCATGATCATTGCAACTCCACGAGATCTTGCATGGAGCCCCAGGCCGAGGGAGATTGACAGTTCTTTTGTGTTTCTTCCATTTGCGAATAATCGCACCAACTGTTGTCACCTTCTCACCAAGCTGCTTGGCGATGGTCTTGTAGCCCATTCCAGCCTTGTGTAGGTCTACAATCTTGTCCCTGACATCCTTGGAGAGCTCTTTGGTCTTGGCCATGGTGGAGAGTTTGGAATCTGATTGATTGATTATTTCTGTGGACAGGTGTCTTTTATACAGGTAACAATCTGAGATTAGGAGCACTCCCTTTAAGAGTGTGCTCCTAATCTCAGCTCGCTACCTGTATAAAAGACACCTGGGAGCCAGAAACCTTTCTGATTGAGAGGGGGTCAAATACTTATTTCCCTCATTAAAATGCAAATCAATTTATAACATTTTTTACATGTGTTTTTCTGGATTTTTTTGTTGTTATTCTGTCTCTCACTGTTCAAATAAACCTACCATTAAAATTATAGACTGATCATTTCTTTGTCAGTGGGCAAACGTACAAAATCAGCAGGGGATCAAATACTTTTTTCCCTCACTGTATGTGTGGGACACAAATGCCACCCTATTCCTTATATAGTGCATTACTTTTGAGCTGAGCCATATGAGCCCTGGTCAAAAGTAGTGCACTATGAAGGGATAAGGGTGCCATTTGGGATGCAGATGGCATGACAGTGCAGGCTGTCTTGGTGAGAACAAGGCACTGGCTATGTTGTCATGGGAAAAAAGAACTAGGCAGACACATTGACTCTGATGACTTCTGAGATATGTCCCTTCATTTAGCCTCATACACAAGGCAATGAATGAACCGCCACTAATCAATGTTACACAGGTCGTTGTGTGCTGTTGGCTAAATGATGACATGACCTTTCTTGATGAGATAGATCTATACAAACACTGGGTTGACCGTTAGAGAGAATTGTGTTTTCTGTAAATGGTGAATGACCTCAAACACCGCTGCTATGTGTGTGTGTGAGGGGAGTGTGACAGTTGGACTCTGTTTTAAAAGTGGTATGAGGAGGATAGTGTGACAGTTGGACTGCTGTTCTGATGGGTCACACAGTGGTGTAACGATAGTGTTAGCTAGTCATCTTCTGATGGGTCACACAGTGGTGTAACGATAGTGTCAGCTAGTCATCTTCTGATGGGTCACACAGTGGTGTAACGATAGTGTCAGCTAGTCATCTTCTGATGGGTCACACAGTGGTGTAACGATAGTGTCAGCTAGTCATCTTCTGATGGGTCACACAGTGGTGTAACGATAGTGTCAGCTAGTCATCTTCTGATGGGTCACACAGTGGTGTAACGATAGTGTCAGCTAGTCATCTTCTGATGGGTCACACAGTGGTGTAACGATAGTGTCAGCTAGTCATCTTCTGATGGGTCACACAGTGGTGTAACGATAGTGTCAGCTAGTCATCTTCTGATGGGTCACACAGTGGTGTAACGATAGTGTCAGCTAGTCATCTTCTGATGGGTCACACAGTGGTGTAACGATAGTGTCAGCTAGTCATCTTCTGATGGGTCACACAGTGGTGTAACGATAGTGTCAGCTAGTCATCTTCTGATGGGTCACACAGTGGTGTAACGATAGTGTCAGCTAGTCATCTTCTTCTAACATGGTCTTGAGGCACAAAGATGGCACAGATGACACAAGGTCAATATGCAGTGTCTCCCAGTGTGTGTGTGTGTGTGTGTGTGTGTGTGTGGGGGTGTGTGTGTGTGGGTGTGTGTGTGTGTGTGGGTGTGTGTACCAGGACCACTCACCTTCTCCTGAACATCTCAGCGAAGATACAGCCCACACTCCACAGGTCAACTGGGGTGGCATAGCTGGACTGGAGCAACACCTCTGGGGCTCTGTACCACAACGTCACCACCTACACACACAATCAACACATTAATACACACATACACACTGAGTATACCAAACATTAGGAACACCTTCCTGATAATGAGTTGCAGCCAAGGTGTCGAAAGCGTTCCACAGGGATGCTGGCCTATGTTGAGGAGGAGGAGAGGAGGAGAAGAGGAGAGGAGGAGAAGAGTAGAGGGGGAGAGGAGGAGAAGAGGGAAAGGAGGAGAGGAGTAAAGGAGGAGAGGAAGAGAGGAGGAGAGGAATAGAGGAGGAGAGGAGGAGAGGAATAGAGGAGGAGAGGAAGAGAGGAAGAGAGGAATAGAGGAAGAGAGGAATAGAGGAAGAGAGGAGGAGAGGAGGAGAGGAATAGAGGAAGAGAGGAATAGAGGAGGAGTTGAAGAGAGGAAGAGAGGAATAGAGGAAGAGAGGAGGAGAGGAGGAGGGGAATAGAGGAGGAGAGGAATAGAGGAGGAGTTGAAGAGAGGAAGAGAGGAATAAAGGAAGAGGGGAATAGAGGAGGAGAGGAAGAGAGGAGGAGAGGAGGAGGGGAGGAGAGGAGTAAAGGAGGAGAGGCTGAGACCAGAGCACTCCTAATACCTGAGACACATTCCTCCTTTCTTCCTCACAGTCCTCTCTCGCTAAGTGTTTTACCTGAGAACGCCACTGACGCACACACACACACACTGCTAGTAGGCTGGCTCTCTCTCTCACACACACACACTCACACACACTCACACACACACACACACACACACACACACACACACACACACACACACACACAGAAGGACTAACGTTTCTGTGTCCCTGTCTCAGGGTTACATAAGGTATGAAATCATATCTGGCAGGGCAGGTCTCTGGGAGCGCTCCTGTTTTGGTATGATCAGATCACACAGTGTTTCCATAGCGAGCCATCAGGAAACTCAGTGTTGGTCCCTGTGTGTGTGTGTGTGTGTGTGTGTGTGTCCATTAAAACTAGATCCTCTGCTTTCACAGGATTAACACAACTTTATCAGGTAGCTGTCATCCTCAAACAAACCCCAGTACAACTCTTGGCTCTTAGAATAATGCTAATAAATTGTATTTATATTGCGTTCCCTCCACAGACATCAGGTTTGAAAGTGCTTTGCAATGCTTGGGGAGGAAGTGTGGAACACCTCTTGCTCTACTAACATGTAGTAGCGACCATCTAGGAAATAAGCAGGCAGGCAGCCATTTGTGCCAGAGCTCCTCCCCACACGTCTCCCAATTTCTAACCCTGTGCTTGTACTCTGCTGGGAGCTGTGTCGGCTGACTGTTAGCCCACAGGAAAAGCAGCATTGTTAACAGCTACAGTAGGGAAAGCCTCCAGATAAAACTCAGTGACCCCTCGCCAGAACGTGGACTGCTTCCAGGTGCTTTCCCCTCTCCAGTTTTTCCGACGGCGGTCATTTGGCCCGAGGCCCCGGCAGCCGCTGCTCTCTCTCTCTCTCTCTCTCTCTCTGATTATCGACGTGTCAGCTAAGACCAATGTTTGTAAGCAAAGGCAGAAATGGGATCCTTGGGATGAGTACCCAAATGCCTTGCATGTTTGTCCAACACAGTGAGAGAATGATGAACTCTTAACAATGCTGAACAACTGAGCTTGCACTGCGGTTTGGTAGCAGACCAGTTACTAGGTTGTATGTTCAACTTTGGCCTTGCTAATGTGGACTGTACCTTTGGGACGATGAACGTCACTTCAGATAATTGGGTCAAATAATATGGTCACTCAATTAGGTTTAGTAGATTATTTCTGGTTTATAGATTTATCTGGCTCCTTGTCTGAGTGGAAATCATCCATAGCTTTTAGTTATTCAGTTATCTCCCAGACTATCATTAGGTATATGGAACACAGAGTTCACTGGTGTTGGTTTGTGAAGAGGTTGATTATGTACATTAAAAAAACTCATAATGTTCTTCTTGCAAACTGATAGAATGGTCAGATGCTATTTTTGGAGACACGTTTTCTATGATGACACTTTCTCAGATCATTCTCCCTAGTTTACTGGAAATGGAGAGGAAGTTGAAGCAGAGAACAGTGTTGGTTAGCTCGTGTCACATGACCTGAGATGAAATAAACATGACTCCATTGAAGAGTTTTGAGCCGTGAAACCTATTTTCCTGTGTGGGTGAGTTGAGAAAACTCATGAATGAAATGGTAGTTGCACTGCCCAATTGGCAGGATCATCTTCTGGATGACAATGAATGTGTCATGTGATTTCATTTCATGTGTGTTTTCTTATCTCCTATATCTAGCTCTCTGTCTTACCACAGCTCTACGTCTAAACCACATTGTATACATAACCCTTGAACTGAACTGAGTGTTGATGTGAGCTTCCATATTTCAGACCAAAAAAGGTGTCTCAAAATGAAATTACTGAACATACCACTCTTATAAAACATTGATAGATGCATGTGTGCGATATCAAACCCAATCAAACTCTTTCCTGTGGTTGCGAGGGAGACAGATGCCTGCTGTTTCTGCAAGTGACATCTATTTCAAACACCACAAAACAGCTAGCAGCATACTTCTAGGAAGAACCACATAGTCAATGTTAACTGATGTGAATGTTTAAGTACGTATATCCGCCGTTATTCGAAGGCCAGGCCACAGACAGACACAGGAGGAAGTACATTGCAGTAAGTGTTGTTACCATGCAGAACTGGCCCGGAGAGGACTTGCTGTAACACACAGTAATGAGTTGTGTCTTCAGAGAGCCATTGCCTGGACCCAGATCTTTATGTGTTTGGTATGGCATACATACAGCATGTACAGCAATGATAGTCAGAGGAGTGTGATTGGCTGGGTTTGAACCCTGGCCTCCTGAGCACCACAAGACTGCATTGGCCTGCGGAGCGAACGCCTCGGGATTAGCCCAGGGAGCAAACTCAAGTCTTCAGGTCTCAGCCAAGGTTATTCATCACGCAAGTCAAGTGTTTGTGTCCCCTATGGGCCCTGGTCAAAAGTAGTGCACTACATAAGGAATAGGGTGCCATTTGGGACGCAGTCAGAGTGTTCCTTTTGTTTGATATGACAACTATGCATACTTTATAATGGTTAAAGAGCAATCATTTGGTATTGATGAAGAAATGATATGCTGCATGTACCAAGTGGAAGTGATTTATAAAGACTTTCCCTTTCCAAGCCTCATGGCCTTATGCAGACCCAGAAAATGTCAGGCCATTGTCAGTACTGCTTAACATGACCCGCTGAAGCACAGATCTCCTCTGTTTCTCCTCTCTCTCTCCTCCCTCGCTCTATAAAATATCTACACCTCTTTATATAATCCTTATGTGTCTGTAAAACACATACAGTATGTCTCTCTGTATTACAAGGAAGCATATACACCTCTGTCCTATGTCTCTGTCAATATAGCACGCTACACACAGACAATTCACTCTCTCTCTCCATAAAACACATCGGTCGGCTTCTCTATATAAGTCAGGATTTATTCTGTGAAATAACGGAGCAGCTGAACAGTAACTCAATCAAGACATGAAGACTTCTGATTGTGGAAAATGGAATGTCCAATTCAACATGTATGACTTAAAGGGGCAATCTGGGATTGATACATCCATTTTTGACTTTTAAATGAATGGTATATAGCCATCCCTGAGCTGTTTACCCAAAAAGAGGCAGGGTGACAGCTTGGGTGTCCCCCGACCCCCCCCTGTCTCAGTCCCCAGTATCTATGCTGCAATAACTTATGTGCCGGAGGGGTTAGGGTCAGTCTATCATATCTGGTTACTGTGTGATCTCAAATTATCCTGTCCTATCTGGTTACTGTGTGTTCTTAGTCATGCTCCCTCTAATTCTCATCAGTCTCTCTCTCTTTCTCTCTCTCTCTCTCTAGGAGCCCCATGACCTTGCCTCAGGATCCAGTTCTGCTGTTCTGTCTGCGACTATGGATCCCTGACCTGTTTCACCGGACGTGCTACTTTGTCCCGGACCTTCTCTTTCTCTCCCTCTCTCCCTCTCTCCCGGACTTGCCTTCTCAACCTCTGAATGCCCGGCTATGAAAAGCCAACTGACATTTAATCCTGAGGTGTTGAACTGCTGCACCCTCTATAACCACTATGGTTATTATTTGACCCTGCTGGTCATCTATGAACGTTTGAACGTCTTCAAGAACGATCTGGCCTTTATGGCAATGTACTCTTATAATCTCCACCCAGCACAGCCAGAAGAGGACTGGCCACCCCTCAGAGCCTGGTTCCTCTCTAGGTTTCTTCCTAGGTTCCTGCCTTTCTAGGGAGTTCTTTCTAGCCATTGTGCTTCTTCATCTGCAATGCATGCTCTTTTAGGGTGGGTGTCTGTATAGCACTTTGTGACAACTGCTGATGTAAAAAGAGCTTTATAAAATACATTTGATTGATTGATTTGTTTGAATCCCAGATTACCCCTTTAAGAAAACACATGAATCAAGGCTATTATCATACTCATCTAATTTGTAAACAATCATCTAACTCATAAAATATTGCTCCCTCCCCCTCTTTATTCCCCCCCATTTCTTTCTCTCTATATCCCCACCTGTCTCACTGTCTCCCCTCCCTCCCCATTCTCTCTCTCTACCCTTTTTCTCCCCCCACTGTGCCTCCTTCCCTCCCTCCCTCTCCCTCCCTCTCCTCTTCTTCTCCCATGTCTGTGCAGGCCAGGGCCAGGGGCCAGGGGGCTGGGACTGTAGCCTGACTGACAGGTATGCAGGCCTCTCCTTTAGCTCTGCTTGTGTGGAGCTGCTGCTTGTCTGCTAACAGAACAGAGGCGGTCAGATAAAGCAGCCGTGGCCTGGGCTGGCTGACTCCAGATTAAAGGACAACATTCTGGGCATTCCTTTCTGCTGAGAGCATCCATCCCGTCCGGCCCAACTCGCTCTCTGCTACACACTGGAGAGGAAATGGCAGACAGGCAGGCAGAACAGGCAGCACAGAAAGCAGCCATGCAGCAGATCCTCCAAGGCAAGGCAAGCCCCACTGACCGAGCACATCCACCTTCCTCCCTCTCGTGTTGCCCCCCTCTCTCTCTCTTTTGTTGCCTCTCTCTCTCTCTCTCTCCCTCTCCCTCTTTTCCTCTGCCTCTCTCACTCTCCCTCTGCCTCTCTCTTTCCCTCTGCCTCTCTCTCTTCCCCTCTGCCTCTCTATCTCTCTTTCCATCGGCCTCTCTTTCTCTCTCTCTTTCCCTCCGCCTCTCTCTTTCCCTGTGCTTCCCTCTGTCTCTCCCTCTGTCTCTCTCTCTCTCTTTCCCCCTGCCTCTTTCCCTCTCTCTCTCTCTCTCTCTCTCCCTCTTTCCCTCTGCCTCTCTCTCTCCCCCTCTTCCTCTCTCTCTCTCTCAGTCGCAGCGCTGTGTACAGTACAACAGTACTGTTAAAGACTGGACCAGTTTGGAGGACTAAAGAAATCATTGGGCAGGCATTGTGTCCTTTTAATAGAGCCTTAAACTACCTCCCTCCCCCCTTCGCCAGTACTATCCACCCACCCCAACCCAGCACTATTCCACTATTGCCCCAGCCAGCGTCTCTCTTTGATATCCCCTGTGGAATTAAAACAATCGAGACACAATGTGATTAGTCGTAAGCCTGGCTGATGGGCTTGGCCGGGGGCCCGTGTTTACATTCTCTCTCTCAAAGGAAGCCTAGGATGAAAGGCCCCTGCCTTCAACACAGGCTGTGTCCCAAACGGCACTCTATTCCCTATGTAGTGCAATACTTTTACCGCGTCAAAAGTAGTGCACCACATAGGGAAAAGGGTGCCGGCCACATTCTTTTCTACCATGCAGACAGACTGACACCTTTAATGGGACCAGTTTCACCAAACGTTTAGCTAAGGACAAAATGGCGACAGAGAGAGAGACAGCAGGTTCATTCCAGTGCTTTAGGGCCAAGAGTTGTACCTGCCTGGTCAGGTAGCGTGTTCAGGAAAATAATTAGGGCCCTGACCAGGAAAACCTCCTGACCCTAACTGACGTATATAATAATGTGTAATTAGGGCCCTGACCAGGAAAACCTCCTGACCCTAACTGACGTATATAATAATGTGTAATTAGGGCCCTGACCAGGAAAACCTCCTGACCCTAACTGACGTATATAATAATGTGTAATTAGGGCCCTGACCAGGAAAACCTCCTGACCCTAACTGACGTATATAATAATGTGTAATTAGGGCCCTGACCAGGAAAACCTCCTGACCCTAACTGACGTATATAATAATGTGTAATTAGGGCCCTGACCAGGAAAACCTCCTGACCCTAACTGACGTATATAATAATGTGTAATTAGGGCCCTGACCAGGAAAACCTCCTGGGTAGGTGGCTCGTTTCAGGTCGTTGTATCTTGTTCTTGATACCATGTCTTGTTTTGGCTGATGTCACATCGATGCTAATATGGCTAAAATTCGCTAGCTAGCTATCCAACGACTGTAACGATGTACGGTATTTGAGAGACAGCAAGTGCTCATTGTACAAATGTATTCATGTTTTCAATAAACATTTGGGGACGAAATATAGTTTACGTATTGTCAACAGTCTAAGCCAACCCAGTCTGTTTTGCCCCATAGTAGTTCAAGCGTCGGTTTTGTTGCTAAAAAAGCAAGCCATCTTTAGTGGAAGCCTGGTAGAGACGGTACTTACTGTACTTTACTGTTTTTTAAAGACGACAACAATACCCTCACAGCAGGCCAAGAAAGACAACAACAATACCCTCACAGCAGGCCAAGAAAGACAACAACAATACCCTCACAGCAGGCCAAGAAAGACGACAACAATACCCTCACAGCAGGCCAAGAAAGACGACAAAAATACCCTCACAGCAGGCTAAGAAAGACAACAACAATACCCTCACAGCAGGCCATGAAAGACAACAACTATACCTTCACAGCAGGCCAAGAAAGGAAAGAAGACTCAGACTCAGTGTTAAGAGTCACAAGCTTACAGTAGAGAGCAGCCGCAGCATAAACTGTATACAGTTATAAAATGGAGCGCAACAGTTGCCAAAGTATGCACAGCGTACAGGAATGCTGCATGGGGCCCTCTCCCAGCGAACAAAGACAGCACAGTCAGCCTCTTTCCCCTCAGTGCTATAGCTACCACATCCGCACATCATTAGTCGGAAAATTCCTCATATATGCTGTAATTTTATTTTCTTCATTGCTGTTACAGGCAAGGCTTTAATATCCAGATGCCATTAACCTCCCTCCTGACTCCCCCATTCCCTCACCCCCCAATCATTCCCCCTTTTCTCGACCTGGACCGTGGCCAAGAGCCCGTCAACAATGAACACAGACGGGGCCTGAAGTGCAGGGGGTGTGCTGCCTGGCTGGCTGGCGGTAGGGGTTACACAGGAAATACCAAATAAGACGTTCACTGTGCATTGTGCTCTCAGCCGCTGTGTGTGTGTGCATTTATATCCGCGTGCGTGTGTTTGGGGACAGCCCCCTTCTCCCGCTGCTGTTGGAGCATGGAGAGAGAGGAGAGAAAGAGGGACGTTTTCCTTTTTCCCCCCAAGCCAAGCCGTTGAGGAGATATCTAAACATTCCCAGAGAGGGCTGCATGTGCTCTGCTGCGTGCTGTGTGGGGTTTTTCCCTTTCCAAACTAAGCTGAGTTGCTGCCTGAGTGTCTGTCCAGAGTGGAAGCACATTGTCTGGCAGTGAGAACACAAAGGACTGGAGTCAGACAAAAACCTTCCAATGAGATTCATCCTTGGCTATGATTGAGAAATGAATGTTAAAGCTTTTAATTTGTTCCTCAATTCTCACATAGTAGTGGGTTAGACCAACTTTAGCTGTTGAGGTATTGGGTCTCAAGAGACATGGAACGTACTGATAAATGTATTGATTACTTATCATTACTGGCATGGCCATGCAATTCAAGATAGGGTCATGGGGAATTCAAAAAGTGAAAATAGAAACCACTGCGTCATTCCATAAGGGGTATCTGACTGGCTTCTAATCAAAATCTGGATCCTAAAATGACTAGAAGTGCCATGAGTATACGGTAAGTGGTTTCCCCACCCACCACATTCAACTCATATTTGAACTGAAATCTGTGCAATCATGCTTACTTATAGCTATTCAAATCACACTCAAACTGACCTCATTTAATTCTCTTCAAGTGGTGTATGAGTGCTGCCAATCTTACGGTAGGCTACTAGCAGGAAATATTATTCTCTATCACAGCTTGTATGGGGATTCCATACCATGACTTTGTAGGACTTATCGCCAAATAACAGTAATCACACCTTCCTCCCACTGCTATCCATTCATCTGGCAGGTAGGTTAAGAGCATTGGACCAGTAACCGAAAGGTTGGTTTGAATCCCCGAGCCGACTAGGTGAAAAATCTGTTGATGTGCCCTCGAGCAAGGCGCTTAACCCTAATTTTTGCTCTGGAAAAGAGTGTCTGTTAAATGACTAAAATGTAAATGTGAACTCTGTAGCCTGGTTCCAGATCTATTGTGCTATCTTGCCACAACAGGTCTGGGACAGGCTACTTCATCTTTAGGGAACATTCAGAATGAGGCAGGCTGGCAAGCAAGCCAGGGGGTGCAAGCAGCGAGCTGACCCGAGAGGTGGTCGGCTGTTCGGTCGCTAGGTGTTGCCAACATGAGGAATTCATTCCATTGGCCAGGCAGGAAGTGACAGAGTCCAGATGACTCCCACGACAACAACACTACTTGTTGTGGAGCCGCGCAGCGCACGCCAACCATGTCAGGCAGGAAAACTGTAGCCTGGTCCCAGATCTATTTGTGCCCTCTTGCCAACTCTGTGACAATGACCATAGGAGTTGGCAAGACAGTCCAAACAGATCTGTGACCAGGCTAGAAAAAGATGAATAGAGGAATTCTCTTCATAACAACAACAGAAAGCAACATCATATCAGACGAGCGTGGTTGTGTCTTCGTCTTCTCTGACAGCTCAGTGTTTGTCTAGTCTACTGCAGTCACAAAGTAACATTCCAATCTATCGAAGTCAATTGAAAACATTATTACCATTCAGTCTGGTTTAAGGGGAAACCAAGTGATGAAAGTTAAAGTCATAAAATGTGACCTGTAACTCAATAAAAGGGCAATTTGAGATAAGACAGGATCCAGTATTAGCATCTATGTGGAGAAACATACCCCACACTAACACCTGTATCTATGTCTCTTTACCCTGGGTATTACAACGACCACAGTTTATTTTGGTAGCTGCAAATATGTAACAACAATCAGTGGGAATGAAGCAACGCAGTGCACATGATGCTTCCCTGAGAGTGTGTGTGTGTGTGTGTGTGTCTAATGGCATTCATGGGACAATCTAGTCAGTCTGCTTCCCATTATAATGACTGGCCGTGGTATGAATGGATGGACGGACAGGGAAAGCCCCACAGGCCGAATCAATTATAATAATGAGGCACTATATCGTTATAAATATGCTTTGAGGAAACAGACCATTAGGAGTTAGGTCTGGCGTGGCCAAAGCGTCTTGTGTGGGAGACAAGATAACATAGCTTTTGATTTAGGGACCAAAATACATAAAAAACGAACATGTTTTCCCCTCAACGTGCTGCATGTGCTTGTGAGAAAAGCAAAAGGTTGATAATCCTCAGTTTGATTGGAGGAAAAAGGACATGGCTGTTTCTTTTCCTCTTTCCTAAGCCGTCAGCTTAACTCTACAGCTTTACACATCGGCTTGTCACTCAGAGACAGACAATCAGGTGTCAGGAGGCTGAGGTCATTATAAAACAATAAACAAAGCATCGGACCCCCAGGGGACCCCCAGGGGACACCCAGCTACTCCCAGGGTCAGCCTAATCTGCACCTCCGCACCACCCAATGGGTGGTCCCTGAGTCCCCCTTTCACTCAGGGGAGGAACTGTCAGGGGGCCTCTGAGGGATGCAGTGACCCCATCACACACACACACACACAAACACACACACACGCAACACATAAAAGAGAAGTTCAATTCTCATAAACCGTCAACTGCCTTTTCTGAATTAGAACAAATCCAAAAGAGGCCATTTTTGTACTTTATGCAAATTCAGCACTCATATACTCCAGTAGAAAGCAGAATATGAATCATATTGATTCATATCATTACTGTGATGGAGACAGAATAGACACATTTTCTTCTATTCAGAGACAGCATTTCTCAGTACCCTGGGTAGTTTGGAATGAGTCACGCGGAGCCAGGTGTGGTAATGAGTTGCATGTACCTGGGCTGCTTGGCAGTCCCTTCTGCCTGTAACTGTGTCCCTTTATAACTAAACAAGTCACTCTCAGTTTGTTGGTAACTGGTGGGTATCATCCTTTATCATCAGACAGAAAGGGAGAAATCCTACTATGAGTGTGTGTGTGTGTGTGTGTGTGTGTGTGTGTGTGTGTGTGTGTGTGTGTGTGTGTGTGTGTGTATGTTAGCATGCCTGAGTGTGTGTGTGTATGTGACGTATGTGTGTTTGAGTGTCTGTGTGTGTGTGTGTGTGTGTCCCTCACTGTGAATGGGTTGTGTTTTTGCATACTGAGTAATAGCACAGTAACGCCAGGGCATTCTTTATCTGAGCCAGAGGAAACACAATTGGGGAGGGAGATAGGGGGTTTCCAGACACACACACACACACACACACACACACAGGATCTGTATTTCTGTCACCGATGCCTAAGGTGGATTCCCAGGTGAATTTACAGAACAGAAGCTCTAACTGCCTAACTAACAAGATGTGGCCATGTCCCGTCTGTCATAAAAGAAGTGAAACAAGCAAATAGAAGCACAGAGGGAGACCAGGATGACACATCTTAACTTGACTGTCTGTTAACTTCTCTAGGTAGTGCTTAATAAAGTTGATCCTCAAACATTAAGAAATGAAACAACAATGACTCCCTTGGACATATTTGGCCATGCCATCTTTACTTCGTATAAGTACCCTTGTTAAGGTCTGCTAATCTAATAACTTCTCATCTCTCCCTGCTCCCATCCCTTTTAGACCTTCTCCCTCTCTCTGTCATCCTCTGTCCTGCTATCTCTGGACATCAGAGCCCAGTGCAAGACAGTCCCACTTCAAAGCCTTGATGGAAGAAGGGGAGGAGCAGGGGGAGAAAAGGGGGGGGGGTCACTGACTCAATCTCTCTCCGTCCCCCCGCCTAGCTCCCTCCCTCCCTCCCTCCCTCCCTCACTGTCTATTTCATCCTTGTCACGTCCACTCCACTTCAGGGATTCCTGAGACTCGCGACTCTTTAGCCCTTCCTTCGTTCTCACTCCGCACACCCCATATCGTTTACTGATCTTCTCTCTGGCCTGCCGACTGGTGCCCTTTCAGTGCCCACTACATCACATTAGCCGCTTTTCATCTGTCTCAGGAGACCGTCCTGCCTTCTCGCTCTCGTTCTCTCTCTCTCTCTCTCTCTCTCTCGTTGTCTCTCTCTCTCTCGTTCTGTCTGTCTCTCTCTCTCATTCTGTCTGTCTCTCTCTCGTTCTGTCTGTCTCTCTCTCTCATTCTGTCTGTCTCGCTCTCTTTCAGTCTCTCTCTCGTCCTGTCAGTCTCTCTCTCTGTCTGCCTGTCACACTCCCCATTCTACCTGAGGGACTTCAGACGGACACCAGAAAACACTCCGTCTACGTCCCAAATGGCACCCTATTCCCTTTACAGTGCCCTACTTTTAACCAGGGCCCATAGGGATCAGGTCAAAAGTAGTGCACTAAAGGGAATAGGGTGCCATTTGGGATGCTGAGAAGAAGTCACCCTTTACCCAGTGGCCTCTTTATCTCGCTCTCATCAAGACATTGGAACTTTCTATGGCCTCATGTCCCAATGTTTTACAGTCTCACTCTCACCTCCCACTCAAGATACTTCTCTTCTCATTGTTAGACCAGCTCAGTAAAACATAGCCTGCATTCCAAATGGCAACCTATTTCCTATATAGTGCACTGTGGGCCTTATGGGTCCTGGTCAAAGGTAGTGCACTATAAGGGAATAGGATGCCATTTGGGACGCACTCACACATACAGTAAGTGGAAGTTCACCCAATTGGAGAAATAAGAGCGCACCAACTGACCGATAGCAGAGGAGCAGAAAATGAGATAAAGATGGACAGGGAAGGAGAGAAGGAGGAGAAAAATAGATAGATCAGGTTTTCAGAGGAAAGGCCTGAAGCCAGTCGTTTGTCCCAGATGAACAAGTCTTTTGTGTTGGAGAGGGCTGAGAGAGATATTCTTTAAAAATATGATTTACATTGGGAAGTAACACACACAGTCCCAATACATAACCTCTGTAATGTCATCTCTTAACTATCTGTTATTTAAATACCTGATATTAAAGGTAGTCTGGCTTGACCAGACGTATGCTGCTTGAGACTATGGGGTCTGGCTAGTGAGACTGTAGGAAGAGGAACCAGGCTGGCTATATGTAGCAGACTTGCATCAAGTATGTGAAATATTTATGGGATTTTGGTTTTCCGTGTATAATTGAACCAATGGAATAGTCAAAAAAGCGCAACCCCAGGAAAATCAAGAACCTCAAATAGTTTCCAAAAAGTATTTGACCCAGTCTAATCTACATCCTTTAGCCAGCAACTGGTATAACCTGGTATAACCTGGTATAACCTGGTAAACCTCGTACCGAGGCTATTGTGAACAGCGCATATAAGCCTGGTACATCAACGATTCAAAGTTAGCCTTAGTTGGAGTGACCATAGAATTCTATGGGAGTGACCTTACTCGGTAAAGTATTTTTCATAATTTAATTTCAGCAAATCACACGACTGCGAGGCGTGGCTCTGTGCTTGTGGTGTGCTAGCGTACGGGGGAGGGGTTAGGGGAAAAGTGTTGTGGGAGATGATTGGTTGGTAGATTAAGCCAGTGTTCATTTCGTCAACATAAATAGTGACTAAAATATTAATCAAACACCTATTTTTCAGTGTTAATTGACTAGACTATAACTAACTAAACAGAACCAGAAAAACTAAACAAAATTATTTTTCATTTCAGTTGACTATGACGAGACGAAATTATCTCTGTGACTAAAATCTCACTACTAAGTGGACTGGACAATAGTTTTTGGAGAGATTGAGAGTTTCTCAGTGATAAGTACAATTAATATTAGCAGCACAGATATGCAGCGCAGTTGTGTTCAGCATTGGGAAGGACGCGCCACACCCGGCACACACAGCCTAGCCTACATCAGCTGGTGAGCTGCGGGGGAGCAAGCGTTGAGTGTGGGCAGACAGGCAGACAAGCTTCGCTCCGGCTCCGCCTCCGATTACACACATCAAGCAGGCTCCTCTCTTGCTTCTCTGTAGCTAACCAGTCACCACCAGCCTTCTAGTTAACTACCCTTTGCCTGGCTAAGAAACACAAGCAGCTCTTACGAAATTAAAAACAATAGCAGCATTAAATGTAATAGTAAAATAACAGTCTAGCTATGTTTTTCTCTCCCTTGAGTATAGAAAAGTATTTACATTTGTAGTCTCGCTCAACCCTCACATTTTCCCCACTACATTTCATAGCCAGGTTCTGTAGCTAACGTACAAGCCAAGTCTCCCTCTTTTCCTCAGAGAAACAGCTTGATTCTAGCCATTACCATTGATTCTAGCCATTACCATTGATTCTAGCCATTACCATTGATTCTAGCCATTACCATGGATTCTAGCCATTACCATTGATTCTAGCCATTACCATTGATTCTAGCCATTACCATTGATTCTAGCCATTACCATTGATTCTAGCCATTACCATTGATTCTAGCCATTACCATTCAAAAGATATGACCCATAATACCGGCGCTACATTTGAGAATAAGGCTGTAAAGTAACAAAATGTGGAAAAAAAGAAAGGGGTCTGAATACTTTCCGAATGCACTGTATGTTTGTGCACATGGAAGTCAGTGATTTATGTTTACTATAGGTTAATGAGGTATTACAGATTTGATGTGACTAAAATGTGACTAAAAGGAAAGGGCATTTAGTTCCTAAAATGGCCCAGTTTTCATCATTTTGACAATAACTAGACAAAAATGTGACTAAGACTCATTTTAGTCAAAATGACTAAGACTAGACCAAATCTAAAAAAGAGTGCCAGAATTAACACTGGCTTAACCCTCCCGTTGTCCTAGGGTCAAAATGACCCGCCACTGTGTTGAACCAACTTTCTTTAATTTTTATATTTTTTTGATCATTTGTGAGAAGGAGGCAGTGATACTTTCTTTAAAGTCTATGCCATCTGAAAGCTGTATATTCTGGGCGTTTTAACAGTTTATAACAGGTTTATAACAGGTTTATAACAGTAAGGTTCTCACCACGGAGGTCAGTTCCATCTGAAAGCTGTATATTCTGGGTGCTACAAAAATGTATAAGAGTTTTATAACAGGTTATAACAGGTTTATAACAGTAAGGTTCTCACCACAGAGGTCAGAGCCATCTGAAAGCTGTATATCCTGGCGAGACCGAAGTCGGCCAGTTTGATCTGTCCTCCGCTGGTGACCAGGATGTTCTGGGGTTTCAGGTCCCGGTGAACCACACGGTGTGAGTGCAGGAAGTCCAACCCCTGCAGCAGCTGGTACATCATATCCTGTTAGGACACATGGACATTCAGACACAGTCTTAACAGGTACAACATGACACAGGAACACTGAGAAAATACACCTGATATCCCTGACAGAGGTTCAGCATCATTGGTTTATCTTCTAAATCAACCATCAACAGGCCTCAGAACGCTGAAAACCTAAATGAAAAGTCCCACAGAGAGAAGTGAAATCACTGAGGCCTTGTATGCGGTGCAGCAGCCTGTCGACTAGGAAAAAAGAGAGTGTGTCCCTTTAAAGCCTTAGTGTGGCAGATGCTGATAACTGACACGACTGTTGAGGGAGAGCAGAGCAGAAAAGGAAAGACATGTTGCTGTGGGGAGTAGTTCTGATCTGTGTTCTAAATGGCACCCTATTCCCTATAAGCCCTGGTCAAAAGTAGTGCACTACAAAGGGAATAGGGTGTCATTTGGGATGCAACATTGATCTGTTGGTGGTGGGCCTCTCTCTGCCCACCCTGCAGCTGTCTGGGCTGAGCTGAGGAGGATTGATCATTGTAGATCCACTAGTTCAAGCTGCAGCCAAGGACGACCCCACAGGCCCCACAGCGGCCCAATACCCACAATAACTCAATCCGGGGAGAGAGAAAGAAAGGAGAAAGAGAGAGAGCGAGAGAGAGAGAGAGAGAGAGAGAGAGTCTGAGAGGAGGGCTAAACTGAAAGGGCTAAACGGCCATTTCCTCTCTCTGGTGGAACTTGCACAACAACATAAGGACTGAACTGAGGGTGATAGTGGCAGTGGGGGCTGTTTCAGTGATAGAGACAGAGAGATTGGGGCAGATTAAAACAGAAAGAGAGGGAAAGAGAAATGGAGAGAAAGAGGGGCGCTTTCACAGTTGCAACATGAATCGGCCTGCTGCTGGGGTTGCAGCAGGCGGCGGTGCGGCCTACCCCCCCCCCCGAAACCCGTCGCCAAGACCTCACAAGTGACATGGACCTGGGCCCGCGCAGGGCTCCATTCACTGACCCTAGCAGCTGGTGAGTGATTAAAAGAGCTGAAACAATGAGCTGCACACTCAAGAAGAAAACATTAGCAAACGGCGCGGGGGTGACCAGGGCCGAGGGGAGGGGACTAGAGCCTCTCACAATGCACGGAATAGGGACAGGACCCTGGATGTGTGTCTGTCTATGAGAGAAGAGACAGGGCAGAGGGAATGTGTGTGTGTGTCTGTGGCAGGCCAGAGAGCGTAAACAGGCCTTTCTTTTTGAATATCCATCCACCCATGACCTAGCAGGCCAACAGATAGGGGCAGAGGCAGTTATTTAGGGGGCTGACACAATGGCATCACCCCCATGAGTTCCTCTCTGTTTGCTTTAAATGGCCATTTGTGACATGTTTCCTTTCAACAGCATTTCCTACAAAACCCCAATTATCTCAGAAGTGTGACTCGAGGACAAACATAGAAACAACAACCATGCCCCCTTGGTGCTCCATCTCCTCTCTCCTGCTTCAGCTCATTCATAACAGTCATACAGTAGTACATGATGCAAGTGAAGATGAATGATGCAGTTGCTTGTCAAGAGTTCATCCATTTTAGTTGCAAATAGCAGTGAATAGTTTGTAGGGCTGGGGATAATGTCAAACTATCAGACTGACTTTAATATCTGATCTCCCGTCTGCAGATAGTATGAGAAAACACCTGACCTGATGCAAACCAATGTCACAGGAGGTGACACAGAGCACCAAGTTGCCCAACACTCTATGACAGCAGCTCAGCCGGAGATAGCTGGCTAGGAAACACGAGGCAAGCGACTCCTTCCAAGAACAAAGCCCCAAAAAAAGAAGAGTACCCGAGAAAAAAAGAACAGAAAAAAGTAGCCCACATAAAAAGCAGTCAAAACATTGCTTCCCTGAGTGCAGCCCCTTTTCTCATGCTAATAAGCAAGAGGCGGCCATATTGTTTATTGTAGCTGGACACAATACAGGACATCTGCCAGTTAGCGTTAGTGTAATTCCCTCCCTATGCTTCATTAACCAGTCTTTTATAGGGCCTGTAGACGGGGGACGGATGAGGGTTCTGGGGGGGGGGCACAGGGCCCAACGTTAGACCAGCCGCACTCCCCAAGGCTGGGGGAGAGAGACTGGCCGCTTGATGTCCTTCCAGCTCATTTGATTCCCGGGTCCTCTTTCATCAATTACCATGCGGTGGGTCTGACTGGAGGTCTCAAAGGGGGCAGGATTAGTGGATGGACAGGCTGGGCTGGGGTGGGCAGTGGGGGTGGCCTGGGGCGGGGGTCTGCAATCTGGTGTCCTCTGGTCTGGAGGAGTGTAAATTAAGTTGTTGGGGGGCCGGGGTTTGCAGTGTCCACTGTCATGGAAATAAAAGGGATGGTGCCGCTGTCATCTTGTACTTGATCGTTATCCATTGTCCCTCATCCCTCCAGATGCTGTTTGGATGTTGAGAATGAATGGGGGAGATCTCACTCACACTCAACAAATGGTTTTCCATGCTTGCTTTGGAGTCTATGTGGTTTGGCTGAGTATGCCTCGATGGTAAAGTTTGCTTCAAGAAAACATATCCAGTCGACTTGATCATGCATGTTTGGCCATTCCACCAAAACAGCTGCATTTTGAAAAGCTACACTGATGTACAGTATATGAAAACACCATAACAGGGTTCACATTAGCTCATAAACCATAAACCTGACCATTTGCTGTGAACAGACGATAGTCACAACAGGTTAGCACTAAGGTCTATCAAATATCATCAGGTCTGCTCTGACACCTATTACAGCTGAGGAGTCATAGCAACATTAAGCCCTGTCACAGGAAGCAGAACAAAACACATATCTGATTGACAACATTCAACCCTGTCACAGGAAGCAGAACACGACACATATCAGAATAATTCAAAACATGCCCTGGGAAAGTGTGGTGTAGCTATGTGTCCAATGATTCTTTATCACGATACATTACAGGGGCAATCCGGGATTCAAAAAACATTTCTTCCTCCGATCTGTCGTTCGCTAAATACTTTAATCTGAGACTGCCATCATTGATGCTGTTTGTGGTGACGAGGGACACAAGGGGCGTTGTACAAAACAAAGTCATCAGCGATTGGATCATCTCTAATCAATCAGAGTATCAAATCAAATTACTAATTTTCAAATCGCTGCTTTACCAGAGATATTAGAGAAGGAGGAGATGGGAATCCCATTGGGAAATGAATAGAGGAACGTATAACACCCCACCCAGCAGACTTTCGACCAATCGCGTTCATGTTGCAATGCTGCGTCACGCGGTTGCTAAGCTAATCGTCACGCAATTCTCAAAGTTAGGGTATGAATCGAGAAACCTGCTTATTTTCCTTGAAAGTATGTAATGTTACGATTCCAAAGCTATACGATATGACAGAGAACAAAATAATTATCTCACATCTCGGAGAAGATTTGTAATGTTGCGCCCAATTGTCTCCCATTCATTCCTTGAAGGAGAGCTCTCCTTGTCCCATAATTGCCCTGAATGCACCACGCAGCCCATTGACGACACATGGGCAACGTACACAATGGGCGTTAATACGTTTCAAATGGAGTTTCCCATCTTCTCAAAAGTCCTCAATCAGACGTCCCCGAATGTGTTCGCATTCGGTGAAGGGTCGGGGAGGTACTTAGATCGAGAATCTGGTTAAGAAACACAAGCTGCTTTACGAAATTAAAAACAATAGCACCATTAAGTTTAATAGTAAAACAACAGTCTAGCTATCTTTTTCTCTCCCTTGAGTATAGAAAAGTATTTACATTTGTAGTCTCGCTCAACCCTC
This sequence comes from Coregonus lavaretus, assembly GCF_964263955.1. Taxonomy (NCBI): domain Eukaryota; kingdom Metazoa; phylum Chordata; class Actinopteri; order Salmoniformes; family Salmonidae; genus Coregonus; species Coregonus lavaretus. The sequence goes on along the minus strand of NC_139994.1, from coordinate 10,404,992 downwards.
ACACTTTCCCCACTACATTTCATAGCCAGGTTCTGTAGCTAACGTACAAGCCAAGTCTCCCTCTTTTCCTCAGAGAAACAGCTTGATTCTAGCCATTACCATTCAAAAGATATGACCCATAATACCGGCACTGAAGTCAAGGGGTCTGAATACTTTCCGAATACTTTCCGAATGCACTGTATTCATAGACCTAATGAGTACAATTTACAATTCAACTGAGAAGTTGCCTCTAGACACTCAAATCAGTTTTTTTGTTTCCCCCTCCAATGGGGAAGGGTATTAAGTGAGGGTAATCTGAGCCAAGATCTGTATCAATTCCAGTATTCACGTTAGACTCACCTTGATAGTTTCAGGTGGCACCCCAGGATCAGGGGCTTTCTCCAGGTACGTGGTCAGGTCCTGGTCAACATGCTCAAAGACCAGGGTCAGCTTGGTCTCACGGTTGGTCCGAGACACGGTACACACATCGAACAGTCTGCAGAGAGAGAGGCAGAGGAGGAGAGTGAATACTGCTGCTTAGCATTGTTATGTCAGTCTGATATCATGGTCACACTTATATAAAAGTGTAATCTCTAAAATGCTTATAAAGGGTTTATAAATGGTTCGTAAGTTGTTCATTAGTCAATAGAGGTTATAAGTGCCATAAATCATCAGTCTTTAATTTAAGAGGAATAACAATGTATTTTCATTTAAAACCACCATCCATGACAAACCATATTTTTCCAGTGTAAACTGCCTTCTGAAATATGGAGAGAGCACACTTGATAGGATCTCTAGTATCATTCCAAACCTGAGAGAGATCTAATCTATTTAAATCATCAAGATTCAGTTAAGGAAGAAATTCCTTTATAGTGTCAGGTAACTGTCCAGGCTAGTTTTCCTGACAGTTTGAAAGAATGCGAGCAATGCTTTCACATACTGGGGCTTTGATGGCTAAACGAAAGGAACCAATCTGAAATGGCTCCTTACTCCTGAATGATACACATTTTGGCAACATGATCTCCTAGGCATTATTCCAGTGAACTTACACCACTTTAGAGTATGTGTGGAATGGTGAAGTACAGTAACCTCAACAAGATCAGTTGAAGGTTGAACACCTTGACAGAGTAATTGAATTGGCATTCTCGTTCTTAAAAACATGCAACTATAACCTACCAGGGTTCGAGTCCAGGTCTCCTGCATGCCACAAGACCCCTTAGCCCGCTGAGCTAAAGCCTCAGCCAATACATCTGGGAGCAAAGGTTACTCATCAAGCAAACGTAGTTCCGACTCATCTCCTTCAGGCATGTTTTGATTTCTGACCACGAAACTAAACCTCTCCTTTAGCCTCTATCCTGACAATGCCAATAATAATGTTGTAGCTACATTATATCACTTTTACGAGGGAAACACTTGGCGACTCTTGAGCATCCAACACAATACATCAACTTGTGGTTGTATTTTTACAAGGCAACAAACCGAGCCCAAACATCCAGATTATTCTGGCAGTTGTGTCAGGGGCAAGCTTTGGTGAAAAGCCTAGAGAAGACGTCCAGTGTCTTCCTCAAAGAGCCGAGGACCACAACAAACATTCCTCCAGGAGCACCACGGCAATGCGTGATGCGCCATGGCAACTGAAGCAGGGTCTGGACTGCCCATGACTAACCACCAGACGTTATTGAAGCAGCATCTCTCACCACAGCAACCAACCAGTGTGTGAAAGGAACATGGATGGAATCTATCCACTCACTGACATCGCTCTATCATTATTCCAATGGCACTATGGGGCCAATATGGTCTGTATACCACATTGCGTTCATGCAGTAATTCTTAGATTTCATTTAAAATATTTAATATTTACAGTGAAATTTAAATTTCTTCAAATATTTCGAAAGCGTCAACAGCTCTGCAGTAATAACAGTAAAATTGTAGTTCATGTCTGAGTAATCTCTGTGAATGGTCTTGAAGTAAAGCATGGGAAAGCCGCCCCACCAACTCTTAAGGAAGGTAGTCCTTTTCTTTCTATGCACCGCACCACGCCCCCCATGTACTGTTATCAAAGGCTTGTAAGGAGTGATTCTTTCAAGGTATTATAACCATACGCCCATGATGTCACAGAACGAGCGAGCCTCCCGGTTGGAAACGCGAGGTTAAACGCCCCTCAGAACTGCGATTGTTCTGCTACAATGCAGCCTCTCGCCAGACACTGAACATATGGGATGACTAATGGGCATCATTCTAAAACATCCAGGGGTTGGCAGGCCTGTAGTTACACAGTAGGTCCAGAATGCATCCTGCTCAGTGTCAGCTCTCTCCCATGCTTTACAGATATAGACCAGACCAGACCCCCTTTGGTGTGGATTCAAACTTGGGCTTATGTATACATTCTTAGAAAAAAAGGTGCTATCTAGGCCCTAAAAGGGTTCTTCGGCTGTCCCCATAGGATAACCCTTTTTGGTTCGAGGTATAACCCTTTTGGGTTACATTTAAAACCCTGTCCACAGAGGGTTCTACATGGAACCAAAAAGGGTTCTACCTCGAACCAAAAAGGGTTCTACCTGGAACCAAAATGGGTTCTCATATGGGGACAGCCGAAGAACCCTTTTGGAACTCTTTTTTTCTAAGAGTGTAGGGAACCACAACTGTACAGAATAGGCAGATTAGATGCATACCACAGAGTATAGGGAGTCAGGACACATTTTGTATCCTCATTTCATGAAACTCAATCTGGGGAACCTTCAATACGTGATATCTCAATTAACAATATATTCATTTATTCAGTTTAAAAGAATAATAATGATGCACTTTGAGGCTGTGGTGGGACCAGCAGGGCATAGAATAACATTTTGTATTATTAAAACGTTTCCATTAAGCTTTTAATCCAAAAGCACTCAATCTCTCATTAAAAGCTAAATGGCAAGGTTAGACCTTGAGCAGGGCCGGTAAATGACGTGGTTTCCCTGACGAACCGAACTGACCTCCAAACTGACCCATGGGAGTCTACAGCTGCAAGCATAACAACCTTTGTATGTTGTCTTGTGGCCTGGAGGACTAAAAACAACACAGTTGATATCCCCAACTCTTGTAGGCTACTGGAATGGGGCAAAATCAGCTGAATATAGTATCTCTTCTTTCTTGTCATTCATTCCCAACAGCAGTTCATTGACTTTTCTGGGAAATTCCATTCTAAGCAGCAATGGGAATGACTTTACCCATGACTTATTTAGGTTGACTAATGTAGTGAACAGATATCACCCAAGAATGTCTGTCACAGATACTGCACACAAAACATCCATCAAGTTGTATTAAACATAACCTACAGCCTACTATATGGCACAATAGAGTACCACAATTTGATTCATAATACCCATAAATACCCATCAAACCCAGCGGTCAAACAAGGAAATGGTTCCAATCGTTTTCCACCATTCATTTTTCCCGTAGGGGATTTTTGAAACAATTCAAATAAGGGCTGTGTTTCGTGTAGGCTTACCCTGGCGTGACGTTTTGATAACCGTGTAAATCTCTCTAGGACAAGATTACTTTTATCAATATATTCACCTGTATTTACTCCTCAAAAATGAAATGCTAATTAGCTGCTAATGTGGCTATCATAAAGAACTACAAATGCCATGATGATCTGGGCAAGACTGCCGAATCGAGGCAATGGTAAGAATCTCTGGATTAACTATCTAATGGTATGTAAATTTAGTGATTAATAAATTGACAACATTTCTCTCAATTGACAATTCTGTGAACTGTCTTGTGCAAGTTTTAAATTGACCCAATGCTAGCTAATTAGCATTTAATTTTTGAGGGGTAAATACAGGTGAATATATTGATAAAAGTAATCTTGTCCTAGAGAGATTTACACGGTTATCAAAACGTCACGCCAGGGTAAGCCTACACGAAACACAGCCCTTATTTGAAGTGTCATTGCTTGTCCATGTATATATTCTTAAATCCCATTCCATATTAGTTTTGTGTGTATTGGGTATATGTTGTGAAATTGTTAGATATTACTTGTTAGATATTACTGCACTGTCGGAGCTAGAAGCACAAGCATTTCGCTACACCCGCTATAACATCTGCTAAACACGTGCATGTGACAAATAAAATTGTATTTGAATACCTGTTAGCAAAGGTGTCAGCTAGAGATGTGCAGGAGCTTGCAGGGATTTGTAGTCTTGCATGATGTCTACTTTGACGCTAATTAGCATTTTCGAATCTGAGCGTAAATAGAGCCGAATATATTGATAAGTCACCTTATCCGAGAGAGATTTACATGGTTATCAAAACATCACGCCAGGGTAAGCCTACACGAAACACAGCCCTTATTTTAAGTGTTTCTAAAATTCCCTATAGGAAAAATGAATGGTGGGAAAACGATTGGAACCATTTCCGTTTGACCGCTAGGTTTTATGGGTATTATGACACCTCCACTGTGGGGCTCTATAGTAACACCAGTATCAAAAAGTACATTACAAAACTACAACTTTTCCAAATGTCAATAAGACAACTCCATAAGCCTCTGCAATATATCCCAAGGAGGCAGATACTGTATATCTGACATTATATAGATGTATATCTGACATATGCAAATTAAATACACTGAGTGTACAAAACATTAGGACATAGACTGACCAGGTGAATCCAGGTGAAAGCAATGATCCCTTATTGATGTCACTTATTGATGTCACCCTCACAAACATATTCAATCTCTCCCTATCCCAGTCTGCTGTCTCCACATGCTTCCATTGTTCTTGTACCCAAGAATGCAAAGGTAACTGAACTAAATAACTATCGCCCTGTAGCACTCACTTCTGTCGTCATGAAGTGCATTGAGAGACTAGTCAAGGATCATATCACCTCCACCTTACCTGTCACCCTAGACCCACTTCAATTTGCTTACCGCCCCAATAGGTCCACAGACGATGCAATCGCAATCACACTGCACACTGCCCTACCCCATCTGGACAAGAGGAATACCTATGTAAGAATGCTGTTCATTGACTATAGCTCAGCATTCAACACCATAGTACCCTCCAAGCTCATCATTAAGCTTGAGGCCCTGGGTCTCAACCCCGCCCTGTGCAATTGGGTCCTGGACTTCCTTATGGGCCGCCCCCAGGTGGTGAAGGTAGAAAAAAACATCTCCACTTTGCTGATCCTCAACACTGGGGACCCACAAGGGTGTGTGCTCAGCCCCCTCCTGTTCTCCCTGTTCACCCATGACTGCGTAGCAATGCACGGCTCCAACTCAATCATCAAGTTTGCAGACGACACAACAGTAGTAGGCTTGATTACCAACAACGATGAGACCGCCTACAGGGAGAAGGTGAGGGCTCTCGGAGTGTGGTGTCAGGAAAATAACCTCTCACTCAACAAAACAAAGGAGATGATCGTGGACTTCAGGAAACAGCAGAGGGAGTACCCCCCTATCCACATCGAATGGACAGCAGTGGAGAAGGTGCAAAGTTTTAAGTGCCTCGGCGTACATATCACTGACAAACTGAAATGGTCCACCCACACAGACAGTGTGGTGAAGAAGGCGCAACAGTGTCTCTTCAACCTCAGGAGGCTGAATAAATTTGGCCTGTCACCTAAAACCCTCACAAACTTTTACAGATGCACAATTGAGAGCATCCTGTCAGGCTGTATCACCGCCTGGTACGGTAACGGCACCGCCCACAACCGCAGGGCTCTCCAGAGGGTGGTGCGGTCTGCACAACGCATCACCGGCGGCAAACTACTTGCCCTCCAGGACACCTACAGCACCCGATGTCACAGGAAGGCCCAAAAAGATAATCAAGGACAACTACCACCTGAGCCACTGCCTGTTCATCCCGCTATCATCCAGAAGGCGAGGTCAGTACAGGTGCATCAAAGCTGGGACCGAGAGACTGAAAAACAGCTTCTATCTCAAGGCCATCAGACTGTTAAACAGCGATCACTAACACAGAGAGGCTGCTGTCTACATACAGACTTGAAAATCACTGGCCACTTTAATAAATGGAACACTAGTCACTTTAATAATGCCACTTTAATAATATTTACATATCTTGCATTACCCATCTCATATGTACAGTTGAAGTCGGAAGTTTACATACACTTAGGTTGGAGTCATTAAAACTTGTTTATCAACCACTACACAATTTTCTTGTTAACAAACTATAGTTGTGGCAAGTCGGTTAGGACATCTACTTTGTGCATGACACAAGTAATTATTCCAACAATTGTTTACAGACAGATTATTTCACTTATAATTCACTGTATTACAATTCCAAAATAGATGGCATCATGAGGAAGGAAAATGATGTGGATATATTGAAGCAACATCTCAAGACATCAGTCAGGAAGTTAAAGCTTGGTCGCAAATGGGTCTTCCAAATGGACAATGACCCCAAGCATACTTCCAAAGTTGTGGCAAAATGGCTTCAGGACAACAAAGTTAAGGTATTGGAGTGGCCATCGCAAAGCCCTGACCTCAATCCTATTGAAAATGTGTGGGCAGAACTGAAAAGGCGTGTGCGAACAAGGAGGCCTACAAACCTGACTCAGTTACACCAGCTCTGTCAGGAAGAATGGGCCAACATTCACCCAACTTATTGTGGGAATCTTGTGGAAGGCTACCTGAAACGTTTGACCCAAGTTAAACAATTTAAAGGCAATGCTACCAAATACTAATTGAGTGTATGTAAACTTCTGACCCACTGGGAATGTGATGAAAGAAATAAAAGCTGAAATAAATCATTCTCTCTACTATTATTCTGACATTTCACATTCTTAAAATAAAGTGGTGATCCTAACTGACCTAAGACAGGGAATTTTTACTAGGATTAAATGTCAGGAATTGTGAAAAACTGAGTTTAAATGGTGCATGTAAACTTCCGACTTCAACTGAATATACTGTATTCTATACTATCTATTGCATCTTAACCTATGCCGCTATGACAATGACATCGCTCATCCATATATTTATATATTCTTATTCCATTCCTTTTTCTTAGATTTGTGTGTATTAGATATTTGTTGTGGAACTGTTAGATATTACTTGCTAGATATTGCTGCACTGTCGGAACTAGAAGCACAAGCATTTCGCTACACTCGCAATAACATCTGCTAATCATGTGTATGTGACCAATACATTTGATTTGATTTGTTAAATCCACTTCAATCAGTCCAGATGAAGGGGAGGAGACAGGTTAAAGAAGGATTTTTAAGCCTTGAGACATGGATTGTGTACGTGTGCCATTCAGAGGGTGAATGGGCAAGACAAAAGATTTAAGTGCCTTTGAACGTGGTATGGTAGTAGGGGCCAGGTGCACCGGTTCGTGTCAAGAACTGTAATGCTGCTGGGTTTTTCACGCTCAATAGTTTCCTGTGTGTATCAAGAATGGTCCACCACCCAAAGGACATCCAGCCAACTTGACACAACTGTGGGAAGCATTGGAGTTAACATGGGCCAGCATCCCTGTGGAACGCTTTCGACACCTTGTAGAGTCCATGCCCCAACGAATTGAGGCTATTTTGAGGGCAAAAGGGTGGGGGTTGCAACTCAATATTAGGGAGGTGTTCTTAATGTTTTGTAGACTCAGTGTATATAGACATTATGCAGCCATTTAAAGAGATAAATACCAGGGGTTATAAGAGCATAAAGAGATAATGCAACTCCTGGTAGAGGAGAGGCCCTTGTTAGATGCACCCCCCTCTCGATCTCTGCTTACCTGACCACGTTGGGGTGTTCGAATGCCTCCAGTTGCCTCAGTACCGCTACCTCCCGGATGGTCGAGAGGGGCATCCCTTCCTCCTCCGTCTGTACCCGAACTCTTTTTAGGGCTACAAAGCGTCCCTCGTTCTTCAAATCTCGTGCCTTGTACACCTTTCCGTAAGCACCCTCGCCAATCTCGGCGACGGGCTCGTATTGTTGTGCTACACTTTCATTGTCCATTTTTGCGGATTTTTTTTCTTGTTAAGAATATTGCGGGGAATCCCGACGAATGTGAAGAGCCAGGATTTTTACAAAGCCATCCTCACATAACAGAGTTGTTGGCACGTGCAATGCCTAAGTTAGAGGAAGACAAGAGGTAGCAGAGGTAAACATCGTATGTCTGTCTGTTTTTGGTCAAACGGAGGTCCAGGTAGGCGACAACATTGTGTCATCATTCCGACTATGAACACTAGAACCCCCGATGCATTCGACTTGATCCACTCCCACTTCATTACGCGCATGAACCTCATGTCCTAGCAACCTCACACAACATCTGGCATCTCTAAAACAAGGACATATACATTTTACCACTTTTACATAAGTTCTGTAAGTGCATAAGTCAGTCCATAATACAACAATAAAGTTAATGCGTATAATGAGGGATTTGTAGACAAATTAGTTAGAAAAACAAGAAAAATAACTTGAAAGAACAGAATATACTCAGCAAAATTACTATATAATATGCACACAAAAAAATACAGGCTACGATATCGTTTTCCAAATGTAACCAGTCTAATAATTCTGGTTTATTATAGGCGACAAACTGTTGCGAGCACGTGGTTGTTTACTGACTTGTATTGTCTAAACTTCCTATAGTCCATTTAAACACATATCTCTCATTTTCCACGTCATTAATAGTTATGGTGTAATAATGCAACTTTTTCACTGTTTTTTGCACAGCAGCTTTTTTTTTTTTTAAATAAATATCTTAAATAGTCTACATTAATGAAAAAGTGAATGCAGCATCTTAATTGATAAAAGAACACAACATGTTTCTAAACCAAAAAGTAAAATATGAACATTTCAGCCTACCTTATTTCATGTTATCAGTGAAAGTCGCCACATTGGTCTTGTCCATAAAATGATGAAACATGCCTCCTTTGGATAAATGTTCACACTAACACACAGCACATCGCAGATCCCACACAGGTAGTCGGATGGTGCACGCTTCTGTAACCCCCATCCCTCAGCAGTAAACTACCACCCCTTCAACTGCAGCTCAAGCAAAGCAGCAACTATAATACCGGGGTTGGGGGGTGGGGTGGTCCTACTGCAACTTTTTTTGGGAGGTCATAGGACAAAAGCGTGATATATTCTCCAAGCCATGCTCTTCTCATTTTTTTCCTGTTTTAACGCTCTTTACCCCCCATTTTGTCTGTGAGCTCCGTCTCTTCTTCGCTTTCCCACGCTGGCTGAATGTGCCTTGACCCCCTTCAGAGAAGTTTGACACAGAGCAGGAACATTTCCGCATTCCTCCCGACTACAAAGGCTAACCGCCTCCTTTTGCCCTCCTTGGTTCTTTATCATTCATAGTTCTCTCTCGGTTTTGTCTCAGTGTCAAAACCAGCAGCACCACAGGGGGGGAAAGCTGGGCAGCAAAAGTGTATTTGATGGACCAGTCGATCTATGCGGGCCATTGAAAACTATTCCGTTGACAATACACCAGCGGGGAAGCTGGGTGACAAGCTCGCCTCTGGCCGTAAAGGTCAGGTTCAAGGACCAGTGGCTTGGGTTGTGTCAGGGGTTATTCTCCCTAAGCACTCCTTCGAGGGTGCTAGGTTTCACTGCTTCATCCAAACGTGAGATGCCAACTGCACACGTGAGAGATATTCCATCGCTGTAAATTGTATGAATTTAGGAAATAATAAGTAAATATGTAAATGTCAAAGTAAAATGGATAATCCATTAATTAACCAATACATATTATTATAATTTATGGCACATAAATATAAATAGAATGAACATATTTGTATTCATGTATGTGTATTTCAAAAGTGGGATGGTAAGTCATTTCTCCTAAACTATTTTATAATTTTAAATATTTAACATTTAACACTTTATTTTTGTTTTATGCATGATTTTGATATTCTGTTTATTACATGTTCTTAAGAATGAATCCAAAGGCTTTGTAGTCAGTGACAATAGATTTACTGTGTATTTCAGTAGCTAATATAACCCCAACAATTTTGCTGAACTTGCTCAAGTCCTCCAAGTTACCCCACTCCACAAAAAAAAAGAAGAAAAAAAAAGCCTTGAGCCAGGAAATTTATCTCAAGTGTATCACAAAGTAGCCTATATAGATGTGGTATACAAATCCATTCACAATGGATATGGTTGAGACTGGAGCACAACATGGCGGGACTTGATGTCAGATTATCCTCATGAAAGAACCATCACTGGCATTTTATAATGCTTATTATCATAACTTTATTTAAAGGCATGGATCAGAGACAGTTCCAAGGAACATTTCCTCAGAAAGATCTCTTGTGTACTGCTATCATTTTTGATATAGTGTGTGCAAGAATGTAAGAATTTTGATTGTTCTTTGATTTCAACTGAAAAAGTAAAGCTGGGGTGGGGTGTGTGTGGATGGGGGGGGGTCGGTGATGGGATGGCTAAATGAGTCTGAAGTATGTATGGCAATATACCACCTGCCCCCAACCCAATCCAACCCTACCCTAGCCAGTCCAAAATTCATCATTAGCATTACAAAGCACACAATGCAGACAATGTATTCTCAACCAATAACTGTAAATGTGGCATTTTAGCATCATCATTGTCTGCTTTAAATTAGCACTGAGAACCATTACCCAGATTGAAAACATTAGAATGCATGCTCTTTATTGGGCTGCAAAAGAAACCAATTAAATGTGTCTGTTGTGTGTGGTAAGTAAGCACAGACACACACTTATGCAAACACACATGCAAGCACACACACACACACATAATCCTGCTAGGAGCGATTGTAACATTGAAACCTAAATAATTGTCGCACATTACTCTCAAAAGTAATCAGTCAAAATACTCTAGAAAGATGAAGAGCAAAGACAGGGCATATACATTTGGGAATCTTTAAATCTATTCATGTTAATTTCATTATTCATCAGCATTCCTCTCTTCTACTTCTATACGTTTGCGGTTCTATTACTATAGATGCAGGCATAACGCAGAGATCAAGGTGTTATAACACAGAGGTAAAGGTGCTATAACTCATAGATAAAGGTGCTATAACTCATAGATAAAGGTGCTATAACTCATAGATAAAGGTGCTATAACTCATAGATAAAGGTGCTATAACACAGAGGTAAAGGTGCTATAACTCAGAGGTAAAGGTGCTATAACTCAGAGGTAAAGGTGCTATAACTCATAGATAAAGGTGCTATAACTCAGAGTTAAAGGTGCTATAACTCAGAGGTAAAGGTGCTATAACTCAGAGGTAAAGGTGCTATAACTCATAGATAAAGGTGCTATAACTCATAGATAAAGGTGCTATAACTCATAGATAAAGGTGCTATAACTCATAGATAAAGGTGCTATAACACAGAGGTAAAGGTGCTATAACTCAGAGGTAAAGGTGCTATAACTCATAGATAAAGGTGCTATAACTCATAGATAAAGGTGCTATAACTCATAGATAAAGGTGCTATAACTCATAGATAAAGGTGCTATAACACAGAGGTAAAGGTGCTATAACACAGAGGTGTAGAACAACAGTAATGGTGGAACATGAACTGATAAACAAAGCCAGTGATTTATATGCTCCTTGAGTTTTGTCCCCCTCAACTTCTCTGTTCTCCCCTCAGGATGAAAAAGATTAAAGCCTGTTTTGCGGCTCGACCACCACGTTAATCATCACTTGTTGAAGCATTTAAATACTCCCACATTACAGTTCAAACACAACACCAGTCGAAGTGAATACCTTTGTATCAGTATACCACAGAATCTGTAATGACAGTTTCCAGAGCAATACGTGGAATGTAGTTAGTAAACCAAACACACCCTTTTGTCTCTTGCTTTTCAGACGAGACCACTGTCATTGCCCTGAATGCCACCGTATGACAAAGTTTGGCAAGAGAGTTTGACAGTTATGGATAAGACATATAATTGGCAGCCTTCTAGCAGCCTGAAAGTTGTGGGGTTAAGACAGTTTGTCTCTTTAACCCGAGGCTTAGCATGGATAAAGTGATATCATAAGCCTGGCTGGAGAGATAACCTCTTGGTTGGACACTTCCCAGTTGTGCTTATGTTTTGATCACCGCTCCTGTTGAGGTAAACTAGACATCTACTGTTGGGTCTCGGGTCAATGACTTATAACTATGCATTGGTTCTTTTCGGATTGTCTAATTCTAAATGTACAGTGTATAAAATCTTTAGATACGCTGTATCTCAAATTGGTTTATTTCAAAAAAGGAGTATGACGAATTTGAGAGGATCCGAGCATGGCTGGGGAGATTTGGACAGTCCAGTCTTTCTTAATCCACAGAGAAGATCACTGTTATAAACCCTGCATAACACCAGGAGACAATGCTAGGTTGTTTTCTGTGTTGGCTTGATTTTCCCTTTTTTTCCCAAGTCAAACTGAAGTCCAGAGAGCAGCCAGCTAGTAAAGCCTTCCCTTCCCCGGCCCAGGCCCCTCAAAACAAGCCTCTTTCTGTTGGGGATCTCCATGGAAACCAAGCAACTAACTTGAGGAGGGATATAAAACCTGCTCTTTGAGGGACTGAAGGAACACCTGCCACCTCTGCAGATGGGGGTCAAAATACACTGACACACTGCCACCTCATAATGAACAGAGGGTTGTGTAACATTTAAATGAGTCCCCATCCCGAACATCTGCTCTTCCTCAATGACTTATTCACTGATAACTCCTATTTTATCTGTTAAAACAGACCTGATCTTTACTGGAAATCACTTGATGGCTATAATGTAGTCATTTATGAGTATTGGTTCAGATTGCAAGTTGGTTCAATTTACAATAATAACTGATATGGTGCGTAAGGGATTAGCGAATCAGAATCAGAATCATGTCTTGAAGTCCGAGAGCTCAAATCCATCAAACCCTGAAGGTTTTGAAAATAAGATATTTGGTTGTATGGTCGTTAGTTTGTAAATAAAACGGGTTCCATTGAAATCCAGCAACTGCATTTTTCTGGTAGCGACACCATCACACCTTCCCCTGGCTGTTACTGTCAAAGCGAAAGCTGATGTTGGACACACATAGCCTGAACACCCTTAATTAACACCTGCAGAACCACAACATAAATAAAAGGTAAATAATGTTAACCACATTACTGGGATTGTTCGCCAGTCCCTCTTTTTGCAACCTTGCTTTTTAGGGCTAATTAAATAGATCCACAGACGATGCAATCGCCATCACACTGCACACTGCCTTATCCCATCTGGACAAGAGGAATACCTATGTAAGAATGCTGTTCATTGACTATAGATCAGCATTCAACACCATAGTACCCTCCAAGCTCATCATTAAGCTCGAGGCCCTGGGTCTGAACCCCGCCCTGTGCAACTGGGTCCTGGATTTCCTGACGGGCTGCCCCCAGGTGGTGAAGGTAGGAAACAACATCTCCACTTCGCTGATCCTCAAGCCTCCAAGTCAATCATCAAGTTTGCAGACGACACAACAGTAGTAGGCTTGATTACCAAAAATGACGAGACCGCCTACAAGGAGGAGGTGAGGGCTCTGGGAGTGTGGTGCCAGGAAAATAACCTCTCACTCAACGTCAACAAAACAAAGGAGATGATTGTGGACTTCAGGAAACAGCAGAGGGTGCACCCCCCTATCCACATCGACGGGACCGCAGTGGAGAAGGTGGAAAGCTTCAAGTTCCTTGGCGTACACATCACTGACAAACTGAAATGGTCCACCCACACAGACAGTGTGGTTAAGAAGAAGCAACAGAGCCTCTTCAATCTCAGGAGGCTGAAGAAATTTGGCTTGGCACCTAAAACCCTCACAAACTTTTACAGATGCACAATTGAGAGCATCCTGTCGGGCTGTATCACCGCCTGGTACGGCAACTGCACCGCCCGCAACCGCAGGGCTCTCCAGTGGGTGGTGCGGTCTGCTGAACGCATTACCGGGGGCAAACTACCCATCCTTAAGGACACCTACGGCACCCGATGTCACAGGAAGGCCAAAAAGATCATCAAGGACATCAACCACCGCCACTGCCTGTTCACCCCGCTATCATCCAGAAGGCGAGGTCAGGACAGGTGCATCAAAGCTGGGACAGAGAGAATGAAAAAGCTTCTATCTCAAGGCCATCAGACTGTTAAATAGCCATCACTAGCACATTAGAGGCTGCTGCTGACTATTGAAAATCACTGGCTACTTTAAGAAATGGAACACTAGTCACTTTAATAATGTTTACATATCTTGCACTACTCATCTCATATGTATATACTGTATTCTATTCTATAATATTCTACTGTATCTTAGTCCATGCCGCTCTTGTCATTGCTTGTCCATATATGTATATATTCTTAAATTCCATTCATTAATTAGATTTGTGTGTATTAGGTATACAGTTGAAGTCGGAAGTTTACATACACCTTAGCCAAATACATTTAAACTCAGTTTTTCACAATTTTTGACATTTAATCCTAGTAAAAACTCCCTGTCTTAGGTCAGTTAGGATCACCACTTTATTTTAAGAATGTGAAATGTCAGAATAATAGTAGAGAGAATGATTTATTTCAGCTTTTATTTCTTTCATCACATTCCCGGTGGGTCAGAAGTTTACATACACTCAATTAGTATTTGGTAGCATTGCCTTTAAATTGTTTAACTTGGGTCAAACGTTTCGGGTAGCCTTCCACAAGCTTCCCACAATAAGTTGGGTGAATTTTGGCCCATTCCTCCTGACAGAGCTGTTGTAACTGAGTCAGGTTTGTAGGCCTCCTTGCTCGCACATGCTTTTTCAGTTCTGCCCACACATTTTCTATAGGATTGAGGTCAGGGCTTTGTGATGGCCACTCCAATACCTTGACTTTGTTGTCCTTAAGCCATTTTGCCACAACTTTGGAAGTATGCTTGGGGTCATTGTCCATTTGGAAGACCCATTTGCGACCAAGCTTTAACTTCCTGACTGATGTCTTGAGATGTTGCTTCAATATATCCACATCATTTTCCTTCCTCATGATGCCATCTATTTTGTGAGGTGCACCAGTCCCTCCTGCAGCAAAGCACCTCCACAGCATGATGCTGCCACCCCTGTGCTTCACGGTTCGGATGATGTTCTTCGGCTTGCAATTCACCACCTTTTTCCTCCGAACATAACGATGGTCATTATGGCCAAACAGTTCTATTTTTTGTTTCATCATACTAGAGGACATTTCTCCAAAAAGTACGATCTTTGTCCCCATGGGCAGTTGCAAACCGTAGTATGGCTTTTTTATGGCGGTTTTGGAGCAGTGGCTTCTTCCTTGTTGAGCGGCCTTTCAGGTTATGTCGATATAGGACTCGTTTTACTGTGGATATAGATACTTTTGTACCTGTTTCCTCCAGCATCTTCACAAGGTCCTTTGCTGTTCTGGGATTGATTTGCACTTTTCGCACCAAAGTATGTTGATCTCTAGGAGACAGAACGCGTCTCCTTCCTGAGCGGTATGATGGCTGCGTGGTCCCATGGTGTTTATACTTGCGTACTATTGTTTGTACAGATGAACGTGGTACCTTCAGGCATTTGGAAATTGCTCCCAAGGATGAACCAGACTTGTGGAGGTCTACAATTTTTTCTTGGCTGATTTCTTTTGATTTTCCCATGATGTCAAGCTAAGAGGCACTGAGTTTGAAGGTAGGCCTTGAAATACATCCACAGGTACACCTCTAATTGACTCAAATGATGTCAAGTAGCCTATCAGAAGCTTATAAAGCCATGACATCATTTTCTGGAATTTTCCAAGATGTTTAAAGGCACAGTCAAACTTCTGACCCACTGGAATTGTGATACAGTGAATTATAAGTGAAATAATCTGTCTGTAAACAATTGTTGGAAATATCACTTGTGTCATGCACAACGTAGATGTCCTAACCGACTTGCCAAAACTATAGTTTGTTAAAAAGAAATTTGTGGAGTGGATGAAAAACTAGTTTTAATGACTCCAACCTAAGTGTATGTAAACTGTATGTTGGGAAATTGTTAGATATTACTTGTCAGATATTACTGCACTGTCGGAGCTAGAAGCACATGCATTTTGCTACACCCGCAATAACATTTAAAAAAACATTTTAGTCATTTTAGCAGATGCTCTTATCCAGAGCAACTTACAGTTAGTGAGTGCATACATTATTTTATTTTTTCATACTGTCCCCCCGTGGGAATCGAACCCACAACCCTGGCGTTGCAAACGCCTTGCTCTACCAACTGAGCTACATCCCTGCCGGCCATTCCCTCCCCTACCCTGGACGACGCTGGGCCAATTGTGCGCCGCCCCATGGGTCTCCCGGTCGCGGCCGGCTACGACAGAGCCTGGATTCGAACCAGGATCTCTAGTGGCACAGCTAGCACTGCGATGCAGCGCCTTAGACCATTGCTAAACATGTGTATGTGACAAATACAATTTGATTTAATTTGTTTTGATTGCCCTGACTTTCCAGAGTTCAGGGGTCAAACAGTTTGCCAACAAACATTAGGGAACAACAACAAACAAATACTGTATGTGTGCAGTCACGCAGGAATTCAATCAACTGTTCAGCTTTTGTGATTCAAATGAATCTCCTTCAAGTGTTACAATGACTATAAACAAACTGGTCTCGTCCATCACTACTATCACTATCACTACAGTGAGTCCCTCACATTTCAGCTATTGTATTTCCGCTTGCCCTCACACACACATTCACACCCCAAACATCAAAGGCCCCATCAACAAGTGGCATGCAGGGGTCATCCATCTATCCAGCCCAGCCACCCAGCCTCATCTTAGCCTACCCTGCCGGAGGCGATATGCTCTGGGATGCGTCCCAAATGGTACCCTATTCCCTTTATAGTGCACTATATTAATTTGACCATGGGCCAAAGGGCTCTATATAGAGAATAGGGTACCACTCCTCCCCACTCCTCCACAGCCCTCCCCAGTCCTCCCCGCTCCTCCACAGCCCTCCCCAGTTCTCCCCAGACCCCCCCCCCCCCCCCAGTCCTCCCTGCTCCTCACAGCTCCATTCATGTGTTAAAGTGACAGCTGCTCCTCACATTCCTCTGAAAATTTACCAGCAGCCCAGAAAAAAGGGACAAATAACAATTGAGAGACTTGTTAATATAAGGTGTAGAGTGTAGAGTAATCTGGGTACCCAGCACCAAATCAGCTAGCTACACTTTTTGAAAAGAAGGTGCTATCTAGAACCTAAAATGGTTATTTGGCTGTCCCCATAGGATAACCCTTTGAAGAACCCTATTTGGTTCCAGGTAGAACCCTTTTGAGTTCCATGTAGAACCCTTTACACAGAGTGTTCTACATGGTACCCAAAATAGTTCTACCTGGAACCAAAAAGGGTTCTACTTGGAACCAAAAAGGCTTCTCCTATGGGGACAGCGAAGAACTTTCTAAGAGTGTATGTTAAGGCAGTAAAGAGAGACTAAGTGTAGAATTGCCGGTTCTGTAAGGGTGATATGTATGTATAGTAAGAGGATGATTGTAGGGTACCCCTACCTTACCATGTTCATATACAGTGCCGTGAAAAGGTATTTGCCCCTTTTCTGATTTTCTCTATTTTTGCATATTTTTTGATACTGAATGTTATCAGATCTTCAACCAAAACCTAATATTAGATAAAGGGAACCTGAGTTTACAAATAACAAAACAAATATTATACTTATTTTATTGATTTAATTAACAAGGTTATGCAACACCCAATTCCCCTGTGTGAAAAAGTAATTGCACCCTTACACTCAATAACTGGTTGTGCCACCTTTAGCTGCAATGACTGCAACAAAATGCTTCCTGTAGTTGTTGTTCAGTCTCTCACATCGCTGTGGAGGAATTTTGGCCCACTCTTGCATGTATAACTGTTTTAACTCAGCAACATTTAAGGGTTTTCATTCATGAACTGCTTGTTTTAAGTCCTCCCATAACATCTCAATTGGGATTAGGTCTGGACTTTGACTAGGCCATTCCAAAACTTGAAATGTATTGCTTTTTAGCCACTTTCATGTAGACTTGATTGTGTGTTTGGGATCATTGTCTTGCTGCATGACCCAGCTCACAGACGGATGGCCTGACATTCTCCTGTAGAATTCTCTGATACAGAGCAGAATTCATGGTTCCTTCTATTAAGGCAAGTCATCCAGGTCCTGAGGCAGCAAAGCATCCCCACCATGCTTGACCATTTGTATGAGGTTCTTACTGTGGAATGCAGTGTTTGCCAGGTATAATTTTACATTTTAGTCATTTAGCAGACACTCTTATCCAGAGCGACTTATAGTTAGTGAGTGCATAATTTTTTTTTCATACTGGCCCCCCGTGGGAATCGAACCCACAACCCTGCCGTTGCAAGCACCATGCTCTACCAACTGAGCTACACGGGACCACATGGACGACATGACCCATGTCGTCCAAAAGGTTGACTGAAGTTTGCCAAAAAGCACCTGGAAGCACCTGGCTGATCATCAAGAGTCTTGGAAGAATGTTCTATGGACAGGTGATTCAAAAGTATAACTTGGTTTATGAAATAAATGAAATAAGTATGTAATTGTTGTGTTATTTGTTCCCTCAGGTTCCCTTTATCTAATATTAGGTTTTGGTTGAAGATCTGATAACATTCAGTATCAAACATATGCAAAAGTAGAGAAAATTAGAAAGGGGGCAAATACTTTTTCACAGTACTGTACTTGATTTCACAACTAATTATTTTATTGGTGTCATTCATAGATAGGATAAAAGGGGAGTTGTGTTGTGCACTATTTTCAATTAAATGTTGGATCAATATGGATGTTATAAGTTTCTGAGTCTAATCTGCTAGTTTGAATCCTGGGCTCAGTTTCCTTTGGATTATGTTATACTGTAAGAACAGAGGGACTTTTCTTCAACATTATCATTACAAGAAAAACAAGCGGCTTCTTTTTCTCAGAGCGCAACCCAACACATGAAAGTTATCAAGATTGGTTGCATGGCAACCCTTTGTTGTTATGACATATTGTGAAGTTAAGTGTATCCATACTGGTAAGAAAAACATCACCTCGTCATTGTCAGCTCGCCCTAAAGTAATGGCTATGTCACTGTAGCAACCGTTTTAAAACGAACGTGTTTCATATTAACAAACCTTGTCCAACTGTAAAAGTCATCAATGAATGTTACTTTATATGAGTGGTAAAGGTGTAAAAGGTCATATTATCTTTCCGGTGAAAGGGACATTGATTGGGTCTTGAAAGGCACCGCCATCATTACTTGGAATCTCAGGCTCATTCATTGAGGAGCTGGTATATTGTTTTACCTGGGAATGATTATACAGCGCCTGTAATCAGTCTACTGGCAGTTCTATTTGACTAGCCTGTTCCCACATCTCTATGTGCTTTAACCAACTCCTCAGATAATCAATGTCATACCATACATCCATGCAGTATATACTGTTTGGCATGACAACAATAGCCAGAGGGGTTGGCTAAAGGTACATACAGAACTAGCACCAGGCTACTGGCATTAGACAGCTCAATCATAGACCTTCTCTTCAGCAGCTCACCCCCTGAGGTCTAAGGGCCCGGGGATGGGTTTCTACTAAGCTAACATATGGAATTGTTTTAAGATGGTCATACCAAGGATAATTTAGCTATTTGACCCCTCTAGGTATAAAAAAATGAATAAAAACAATTTATTTGATAAAACATTTAATTTGGCCTTAGACATACATTGAATAACAGATTATTACATGGAAAAACAGATAATAAAATAAATACATCAAAAGGAAGATTGTTTTGAAGAGTCTGTCCTATATCTGAGATATATAATAAAGCTCAGGAAATTATTAATAATTACCTGTATACCTTTGAAGTGGAAATGCCCTATTCACTTCCATACATTTTTTTTCCCGGTACCGGGTTACCTTCAGACGAGTCCCGGTACACTTGCGGGGGTAATAGAGCAAAACGGAGAACATCCTCGTGTTCGTGAGAGTCTCATCTTTCCATAGAGGGTCCATATTAGTTTGTCTGACAAACACCTTCCACCGCAGATGCGGAAGACCAACATCGGCAGATGTGGTGGATTGAGACACAGCCCATGCAAAGAAACAGCTTAAAGATAGAATCCTTAATTGAAACAATAACAAAGCGCCCACCCGCCTCTATTTTGGTTAAAAGCTGAGGGATGGGCCTGGAGAAATGGAACCACTCCATTTCATAGACAGAGCTAAGGGTTGACCATCCATTAAATTTACATTTTAGTTTTAACCATGTTTTAAAGCTATACAGTGTTTGTTTACATTTACATTGTTTACCAACATTGGAGTAAAACACGCTTATATTTGAGTAATAGGCTACGACAGTGGAACTAAGCTCATGAGGCATTTATAAGTTATATTCTTCAAGAATCATTGGGTATAAATGATTAATTTATACGTCCAAAAATGGATGTAGCAACTAAGGTTCTAGCTTTAAACAGACGGATTTCGATGGGGATTTTATTATTATGCTAATTATATTTCAGCGCAGCATGGACATCAACTAGGTGGAAGAACTCTCTGTAAAGGCTAGATTTCAGTTAGCATGGTGGTTGTGTTGTGCATACTGCGTAGGCCTATGTGTGAGTGTGCATGTGTGTGTGAGTGTGTGTGTGTGTGCACTTGCGTGTGTGTGCACTTGCGTGTGTGTGTGTGCATGCGTTCAAGCACGTATATGCCTCTTTCAATCTGTCTGTGTGTCTACAGTATGTGTCTGTGTGTGTTGGTGTAGAGACAAAACCAATCCCATCTGGCTTGTCTTGCTGAATAGTTTGGTGACAGAGTAGTTAGGCCTAAGCCAAATGACTTCTGGCTGTCTCAGGGTGCATCCCAAATGGCACCCTATTCCCTATATAGTGCCCTGTGGGCCCTGGTCAAAGGTAGTGCACTATGTCAGGAATAGGGTGCCATTGGGGATGCAACCTTCAGTTGGCGGCCGGCTAACGCTCCAATCTGTATGGGCCACTGTATAGCTGGAAAAACCTTCCTTTGTATTTCATCATCCCAGTGAAAACTTGGCTTGGACCCCCTGTATGTTTCCCAACAACACGTTTCTTTCACTGTTGAGCCCTGTCCGCTGAGGAGACCAGGGGAGAGCCACGTGAGGGAGACCTGAGCTATGTGTGTGTCTGTCTGTGTGGGTGTGTGTGTGGATGGATGTGTGTGTGTGTGTGTGTGTGTGTGTGTGTGTGTGTGTGTGTGTGTGTGTGTGGGTGGGTGGGTGGATGGATGGGTGTGTGTATATGGGTGTGTGTGTGGGTGTGTGTGTGGGTGTGTGTGTGGGTGGATGGGTGTGTGAGTGTGGGAGTGGGTGGATGGGTGTGTGTGTATGGGTGTGTGTGTGTGGGTGGATGGGTGTGTGTGTGGGTGTGTGTATGGGTGGATGGGTGTGTGTGTGGGTGTGTGTATGGGTGGATGGGTGTGTGTGTGGGGGGGGGGGTAGGTGGATGTGTGTGTGTGTGTGTGTATGGGTGTGTGTGTGTGTGTGTGGGTGTGTGTGTGGGTGGATGGGTGTGTGTGTGTGTGTGTGTGGGTGGATGGGTGTGTGTGTATGGGTGTGTGTGTGTGTGTGTGTGTGTGGGTGGATGGGTGTGTGTGTATGGGTGTGTGTGTGGGTGTGTGTGTGGGTGGATGGGTGTGTGTATGGGTGTGTGTGTGGGTGGATGGGTGTGTGTGTGAGTGTGTGTGTGGGTGGATGGATGGGTGTGTGTGTGGGTGTCTGTGTGGGTGGATGGGTGTGTGTGTGTGTGTGTGTGTGGGTGGGTGGGTGAATGGGTGTGTGTGTATGGGTGTGTGGGCATATGTTTGTAAAGATCCTGTAAATATCCGTGGCTTTTTCTGTGGTTGTTTTTCTATTTTAATATGTGATTTTGTCTATGTACTTTTATTACTGCAAAATGAATTGCCTCTTGAGGACATTCAAGTTTTCTGAATCTGAATACAATGTGTGTGTGTGTACATGTGTGTACATGTGTGTGAATTTCGGTGTTTCTGTGTGTTTCTCTAAATGCATTTTATACTGTATTCTGTAGGTGTACAGTGAGGGAAAAAAGTATTTGATCCCCTGCTGATTTTGTATGGTTGCCCACTGACAAAGAAATGATCAGTCTATAATTTTAATGGTAGGTTTATTTGAACAGTGAGAGACAGAATAACAACAACAAAATCCAGAAAAACGCATGTCAAAAATGTTATAAATTGATTTGCATTTTAATGAGGGAAATAAGTATTTGACCCCCTCTCAATCAGAAAGATTTCTGGCTCCCAGGTGTCTTTTATACAGGTAACGAGCTGAGATTAGGAGCACACTCTTAAAGGGAGTGCTCATAATCTCAGTTTGTTACCTGTATAAAAGACACCTGTCCACAGAAGCAATCAATCAATCAGATTCCAAACTCTCCACCATGGCCAAGACCAAAGAGCTCTCTAAGGATGTCAGGGATAAGATTGTAGACCTACACAAGGCTGGAATGGGCTACAAGACCATCGCCAAGCAGCTTGATGAGAAGGTGACAACAGTTGGTGCGATTATTCGCAAATGGAAGAAACACAAAATAACTGTCAATCTCCCTCAGCCTGGGGCTCCATGCAAGATCTCACCTCGTGGAGTTGCAATGATCATGAGAACGGTGAGGAATCAGCCCAGAACTACACGGGAGGATCTTGTCAATGGGACCATAGTCACCAAGAAAACAATTGGTAACACACTACGCCGTGAAGGACTGAAATCCTGCAGCGCCCGCAAGGTCCCCCTGCTCAAGAAAGCACATATACAGGCCCGTCTGAAGTTTGCCAATGAACATCTGAATGATTCAGAGGAGAACTGGGTGAAAGTGTTGTGGTCAGATGAGACCAAAATGGAGCTCTTTGGCATCAACTCAACTCGCCGTGTTTGGAGGAGGAGAAATGCTGCCTATGACCCCAAGAACACCATCCCCACCATCAAACATGGAGGTGGAAACATTATGCTTTGGGGGTGTTTTTCTGCTAAGGGGACAGGACAACTTCACCGCATCAAAGGGATGATGGACGGGGCCATGTACCGTCAAATCTTGGGTGAGAACCTCCTTCCCTCAGCCAGGGCATTGAAAATGGGTAGTGGATGGGTATTCCAGCATGACAATGACCCAAAACACACGGCCAAGGCAACAAAGAGTGGCTCAAGAAGAAGCACATTAAGGTCCTGGAGTGGCCTAGCCAGTCTCCAGACCTTAATCCCATAGAAAATCTGTGGAGGGAGCTGAAGGTTCGAGTTGCCAAACGTCAGGCTCGAAACCTTAATGACTTGGAGAAGATCTGCAAAGAGGAGTGGGACAAAATCCCTCCTGAGATGTGTGCAAACCTGGCGGCCAACTACAAGAAACATCTGACCGCTGTGATTGCCAACAAGGGTTTTGCCACCAAGTACTAAGTCATGTTTTGCAGAGGGGTCAAATACTTATTTCCCTCATTAAAATGCAAATCAATTGATAACATTTTTGACATGCATTTTTCTGGATTTTTGTTGTTGTTATTCTGTCTCTCACTGTTCAAATAAACCTACCATTAAAATTATAGACTGATCATGTCTTTGTCAGTGGGCAAACGTAAAAAATCAGCAGCGGATCAAATACTTTTTTCCCTCACTGTATGCACAGGTATACACTCCATCAGTAGAGAAATGGCTGCACTAATTACTTGCTTGTAACAGCACATGTAGAGGACAACAACCAACTGTTGACACGGCCTGTTTTCCCTCACACCCCACTGTTGACACGGCCTGTTTTCCCTCACACCCCACTGTTGACACGGCCTGTTTTCCCTCACACCCCACTGTTGACACGGCCTGTTTTCCCTCACACCCCACTGTTGACACGGCCTGTTTTCCCTCACACCCCACTGTTGACACGGCCTGTTTTCCCTCACACCCCACTGTTGACACGGCCTGTTTTCCCTCACACCCCACTGTTGACACGGCCTGTTTTCCCTCACACCCCACTGTTGACACGGCCTGTTTTCCCTCACACCCCACTGTTGACACGGCCTGTTTTCCCTCACACCCCAATGTTGACACGGCCTGTTTTCCCTCAAACCCCAATGTTGACACGGCCTGTTTTCCCTCACACTCCACTGTTGACACGGCCTGTTTTCCCTCACACCCCACTGTTGACACGGCCTGTTTTCCCTCACACCCCACTGTTGACACGGCCTGTTTTCCCTCACACCCCAATGTTGACACGGCCTGTTTTCCCTCACACCCCACTGTTGACACGGCCTGTTTTCCCTCACACCCCACTGTTGACACGGCCTGTTTTCCCTCACACCCCACTGTTGACACGGCCTGTTTTCCCTCACACCCCACTGTTGACACGGCCTGTTTTCCCTCACACCCCACTGTTGACACGGCCTGTTTTCCCTCACACCCCACTGTTGACACGGCCTGTTTTCCCTCACACCCCACTGTTGACACGGCCTGTTTTCCCTCACACCCCACTGTTGACACGGCCTGTTTTCCCTCACACCCCACTGTTGACACGGCCTGTTTTCCCTCACACCCCACTGTTGACACGGCCTGTTTTCCCTCACACCCCACTGTTGACACGGCCTGTTTTCCCTCACACCCCACTGTTGACACGGCCTGTTTTCCCTCAAACCCCACTGTTGACACGGCCTGTTTTCCCTCAAACGCCTCTGGTGCTGTATGACATTACTTCAGTGGGGGGGTATGAGGGGTTGTGTGTGTGAGTCAACGTGTGTGTGTGTGTGGGGGGGGTGTGTTACATAATCTACAGTACGCAGTGGCCGTCCCATAGAGTGTGTCTCTCTAAGGCGATACAGGTGATCAAGGCTGGGGCCCACCACCTGTTGAACAGTAGAATGTCTTGTTTCTTTATGTCTGTCTTTAAACAGGAACTAGCTCATCCTTTCTGACGGTGTCCATTTCCAGCACAGGGACAATGCCAGATGTTCACCAAATCAGTGTGTGTGTGTGTGTGAGTGTGGACCATTACGTCAAGTGTTATGATAAGTGGTGGGGTCCTGTGTACATACGACCCAGCCAGAGCTCCAGTTTCCAGGGAGTAAACGTTAGGACCCTCCATGGTGTGGTGCATGAACAGACAGGAGGCCAAGCAGCTAGTGATGTTGCATAACAGGAAGTGAATCCACATCTAACACATTTCACAGGAGCAGAGAATATAGAATAGCATATGATAAGAAAGGAAACTGGGAGCATTTAAATAGTATGTAAAGTGACTGGGTATTTTCTTGTCTTTTCAGGTAAGCAATAGCTAGAGTGCTCCTCTCTGAACAGAGCTGCTGTAGCACCGGCCAAACCAGACAGAATAACACTGGTGTTTCACTCAGTAGCACATAGAAGTAGTTCTGTCCTCTTCACTCCACCGTCTGTCTCCTCTCAGAGCCCCTGTGGAGTTTAAGATGTATACACAATTTTCACAGTAATTTCTGCCTTCACAGCCTTTTAGTCAAGTCACACGAGATAAAGCACTGACTTGTGAGAGAGAGATTTTGAGAAACAGGTCAGCGGATCTAGGATGACAATTTCTATGTAATAGTGCAGGAAAAGGGATTATATGGGAGGAAAACCATGACATTATGATAAAGGGTTTACTGGATTTATAATATGATCAGTGACTGGCCACTACACCAGATAACATGGTCCTGATAACATGTAGTAGTTATGCATATTTCTGACAGACATTGTAGTGTATTGAGGGAACTAGATGTGAGAAAACCAAGCTGAGACTCAGTAGTGTGGCTCAGAACAGAAGAGGATCTGAGTTAGTTGGGAGCAGGATTTGACATCCTCTACTTCCTGTCATTGGCCCGGTCGTGGGTCACACAGCGAGTGCGTGGGCGAGATAGCTGAGTGAAAGTGGAATGCGTTAAAGGGGTGAGGTTCGCCTGCAGTGCAGATGCCACTGCTGCTGCACACTAACCCTGTATTAACATGGACACAGACGCACACACCCACAAACACATGTAGTCACGAAGACAGATGCACTACCCACAAATGTAGTCACGAAGACAGATGCACCACCCACAAATGTAGTCACGAAGACAGATGCACCACCCACAAATGTAGTCACAAAGACAGATGCACCACCCACAAATGTAGTCACGAAGACAGATGCACCACCCACAAATGTAGTCACAAAGACAGATGCACGCACCCACAAATGTAGTCACGAAGACAGATGCACTACCCACAAATGTAGTCACGTAGACAGATGCACGCACCCACAAATGTAGTCACGAAGACAGATGCACCACCCACAAACACATGTAGTCATTAAGACAGATGCACCACCCACAAATGTAGTCACGAAGACAGATGCACCACCCACAAATGTAGTCACGAAGACAGATGCACCACCCACAAATGTAGTCACGAAGAGGGAAAACAGGCCGTGTCAACAGTTGGTTGTTGTCCTCTACATGTGCTGTTACAAGCAAGTAATTAGTGCAGCCATTTCTCTACTGATGGAGTGTATACCTGTGCATACAGTGAGGGAAAAAAGTATTTGATCCGCTGCTGATTTTTTACGTTTGCCCACTGACAAAGACATGATCAGTCTATAATTTTAATGGTAGGTTTATTTGAACAGTGAGAGACAGAATAACAACAACAAAAATCCAGAAAAATGCATGTCAAAAATGTTATCAATTGATTTGCATTTTAATGAGGGAAATAAGTATTTGACCCCTCTGCAAAACATGACTTAGTACTTGGTGGCAAAACCCTTGTTGGCAATCACAGCGGTCAGATGTTTCTTGTAGTTGGCCGCCAGGTTTGCACACATCTCAGGAGGGATTTTGTCCCACTCCTCTTTGCAGATCTTCTCCAAGTCATTAAGGTTTCGAGCCTGACGTTTGGCAACTCGAACCTTCAGCTCCCTCCACAGATTTTCTATGGGATTAAGGTCTGGAGACTGGCTAGGCCACTCCAGGACCTTAATGTGCTTCTTCTTGAGCCACTCTTTGTTGCCTTGGCCGTGTGTTTTGGGTCATTGTCATGCTGGAATACCCATCCACGACCCATTTTCAATGCCCTGGCTGAGGGAAGGAGGTTCTCACCCAAGATTTGACGGTACATGGCCCCGTCCATCATCCCTTTGATGCGGTGAAGTTGTCCTGTCCCCTTAGCAGAAAAACACCCCCAAAGCATAATGTTTCCACCTCCATGTTTGATGGTGGGGATGGTGTTCTTGGGGTCATAGGCAGCATTTCTCCTCCTCCAAACACGGCGAGTTGAGTTGATGCCAAAGAGCTCCATTTTGGTCTCATCTGACCACAACACTTTCACCCAGTTCTCCTCTGAATCATTCAGATGTTCATTGGCAAACTTCAGACAGGCCTGTATATGTGCTTTCTTGAGCAGGGGGACCTTGCGGGCGCTGCAGGATTTCAGTCCTTCACGGCGTAGTGTGTTACCAATTGTTTTCTTGGTGACTATGGTCCCATTGACAAGATCCTCCCGTGTAGTTCTGGGCTGATTCCTCACCGTTCTCATGATCATTGCAACTCCACGAGGTGAGATCTTGCATGGAGCCCCAGGCTGAGGGAGATTGACAGTTATTTTGTGTTTCTTCCATTTGCGAATAATCGCACCAACTGTTGTCACCTTCTCACCAAGCTGCTTGGCGATGGTCTTGTAGCCCATTCCAGCCTTGTGTAGGTCTACAATCTTATCCCTGACATCCTTAGAGAGCTCTTTGGTCTTGGCCATGGTGGAGAGTTTGGAATCTGATTGATTGATTGCTTCTGTGGACAGGTGTCTTTTATACAGGTAACAAACTGAGATTATGAGCACTCCCTTTAAGAGTGTGCTCCTAATCTCAGCTCGTTACCTGTATAAAAGACACCTGGGAGCCAGAAATCTTTCTGATTGAGAGGGGGTCAAATACTTATTTCCCTCATTAAAATGCAAATCAATTTATAACATTTTTGACATGCGTTTTTCTGGATTTTGTTGTTGTTATTCTGTCTCTCACTGTTCAAACAAACCTACCATTAAAATTATAGACTGATCATTTCTTTGTCAGTGGGCAACCATACAAAATCAGCAGGGGATCAAATACTTTTTTCCCTCACTGTACACCTACAGAATACAGTATAAAATGCATTTAGAGAAACACACAGAAACACCGAAATTCACACACATGTACACACATGTACACACACACACATTGTATTCAGATTCAGAAAACTTGAATGTCCTCAAGAGGCAATTCATTTTGCAGTAATAAAAGTACATAGACAAAATCACATATTAAAATAGAAAAACAACCACAGAAAAAGCCACGGATATTTACAGGATCTTTACAAACATATGCCCACACATCCATACACACACACCCATTCACCCACCCACACACACACACACACACACACCCATCCACCCACACAGACACCCACACACACACCCATCCATCCACCCACACACACACTCACACACACACCCATCCACCCACACACACACCCATACACACACCCATCCACCCACACACACACCCACACACACACCCATACACACACACCCATCCACCCACACACACACACACACACACACACCCATACACACACACCCATCCACCCACACACACACACACACACACCCATCCACCCACACACACACCCACACACACACACACACACCCATACACACACACACACACACACATCCACCTACCCCCCCCCCCCACACAAATGTAGTCACGAAGACAGATGCACCACCCACAAATGTAGTCACGAAGACAGATGCACCACCCACAAATGTAGTCACGAAGACAGATTCACCACCCACAAATGTAGTCACGAAGACAGATGCACCACCCACAAATGTAGTCACGAAGACACAAATGTAGTCACGAAGACAGATTCACCACCCACAAATGTAGTCACGAAGACAGATGCACGCACCCACAAATGTAGTCACGAAGACAGATGCACCACCCACAAATGTAGTCACGAAGACAGATGCACCACCCACAAATGTAGTCACAAAGACAGATGCACCACCCACAAATGTAGTGACGAAGACAGATGCACCACCCACAAATGTAGTCACGAAGAGAGATGCACCACCCACAAATGTAGTCACGAAGACAGATGCACGCACCCACACACACGTAGTCACGAAGACATATACACACATGCATGCACGCACACACACACACACACACACGCCATGTCTTGCATCGTGTGTCCAGCACTCAACTTTTGCACACTGTCATAAATCACCACTTGATGAATGAAAGTGTGCCACCCAATCAAATTGCTCAGAGGCTATGTTGACATCCCGCCCGCTTCCTCTAGCATAGAATCAGACAAGTTCTCCCTCTCCCTCTCTGTTCCACTCCTTCTCTTTTAAAGTCTACTGTATCTCTCTATATATACCTTCGGTTTAGCTTGCTCTAATGTTTTTGGGCCAGACCGTGTGGAAAGCACCTAAACATTTTAAGGGTGTAATCGAAATCAAGTCATCCTCTTACAGAAAGCCTCTAACATACACTATATATACAAAAGTTTGTGGACACCCCTTCAATTGAGTGGATTTGGCTATTTCTGCCACACCCGTTGCTGAAAGGTGTATAATATCGAGCACACAGTCATGCAATCTCCATAGGAAAACATTGGCAGTAGAATGGCCTTACTGAAAGCTCAGTGACTTTCACTGTGGCACCGTCATAGGATGCCACCTTTACAACAAGTCAGTTTGCCAAATTTCTGCACTGCTAGAGCTACCCGGTCAACTGTAAGTGCAGTTATTGTGAAGTGGAAACGTCTAGGAGCAACAACGGCTCAGCCGCGAAGTGGTAGGCCACACAAGCTCACAGAACGTAACTGCCGAGTGCTGAAGCACGTAGCGAGTAAATATTGTCTGTCCTCGGTTGCAACATTCACTACCGAGTTCCAAAGCGCCTTTCGAAGCAACGTCAGCACAATAACTGTTTGTCGGGAGCTTCATGAAATGGGTTTCCATGGCCGAGCAGCCGCACACAAGTCTAAGATCACCATGCGCAATGCCAATGCGTCGGCTGGAGTGGTCTAAAGCTCGCCGCCATTGAACTCTGAAGCAGTGGAAATGCGTTCTCTGGAGTGATGAATCACGCTTCACCATTTGGCAGTCCGACAGAATAATCTGGGTTTGGGTGATGCCAGGAGAACGCTACCTGTCCAATTGCATAGTGCCAACTGTAAAGTTTGGTGGAGGAGGAATAATGGTCTGAGGCTGTTTTTCATGGTTCGGGCTAGGCCCCTTAGTTCCAGTGAAGGGAAATCTTAACTCTACAGCATACAATGACATTCTAGACGATTCTGTGCTTCCAACTTTGTTGCAACAGTTTGGGGAAGGCCCTTTCCTGTTTCAGTATGACAATGCCCCGGTCCATACAGAAATGGTTTGTCGAGATCTGTGTCGAAGAACTTGACTGGCCTCTTTGGGATGAATTGGAACGCCGACTGTGAGCCAGGCCTAATCGCCCAACATCAGTGCCTGAAGAGTGGAGCCTGTTATAGCAGCAAAGTGGGGGACCAACTCCATATTTATGCCCATGATTCTGGAATGAGATGTTCGCCGAGCAGGTGTCCACATACTTTTGGTCATGTAGTGTAAGTATGAGAAACAACCTCTTCCCTTTTCCTCAGACAGTGAAAGAACCAGAGAGAACAAGTGTGTGTGTGTGTGTGTGTGTGTGTGTGTGTGTGTGTGTGTGTGTGTGAAAGAGCTCTTCTCGTCTCATGACTACTTGTACAAATGACAGAGAGGCCCCAGAACGAAGGGATAGGAGGCAGTGGACTCTAAACTATATCCGCTCTGACACTTCATCTGACAAGGGCTCTATTATAACAGTCAACGCTTACAAGCCTCCTGCTAGGATTTCTAAATAAAGAGAGAAAGGGAGAGTGTGGTTGTGTGTGCGTGCCTGTGTGTGTGAGTTTTGTGTTAGTCTGTGTCCATCAAATCAAATCAAATTGTATTTGTCACATGAGCCGAATACAACAGATGTAGACTTTACCGTGAAATGCTTACTTATGAACCCTTTCCCAACAATGCAGAGTTAAAAAGTTATAACAACTTTGCTAAATAAAAAAGGAAATAGTAACACAATAAAAGAACATTAACGAGGTCATCCACCACACAGTTACGTTTGTTAGGAAACGACACGTGCGATGGGGGTTGGTTATCTCTAGAAACCACATTTAATTTGGGTGCTTTAGTTTACAGGAGGATCTCTGCAGCACACTACTGACCCCTGTCACACTGATGATGTGGCCTCACTGTAACGACCTCTCCAGAGACGCAGAGTCTAACCCATAGAAATACTAGAATGGACATTCCTATTTAAGAAGGGGTTTGAGGGCCTTTTTCCTGTTCTACTAATTATATTTATATCGCCTAACCTTGCCTTCCTCCACACAAGGCTCAGGGGCCTCTCTCTCTCTCTTCTCTCCTTCCAGAGTGGCCTTGATGTGGGATTGTGTGCTGCCTGCGTCTGGGCCTTGAGCTGAGTTGTTGCAGCTGGAGCTGGAGGCCAAGACTATCGGTCAGTCTGTCTCTGTAGCTCAGTTGGTAGAGCATGCCGCTTGCAACGCTAGGATAGTGGGATTGATTCCCGGGACCAGCCATATGTAAAATGTATGCATGCATGACTGTAAGTCACTTTGGATAAAAGTGTCTGCTAAAATACATAATTTATTATAGTATGTATGTATAGTGCCTTCAGAAAGTATTCATACCCCTTGACTTATTCCACATTCTGTTGTGTTACAGCCTGAATTCAAAATAGATTGCTGATTTTTTCTCTCTCATCCATCTACACACAATACCCCATAATGACAAAGTGAACACATGTTTTTAGAAATGTTTGCAAATGTATTGAAAATGAAATACAGAAATATCTAATTTACATAAGTATTCACACCACTGAGTCAATACATGTTAGAATCACCTTTGGAAGCGATTACAGCTGTGAGTCTTTCTGGGTAAGTCTCTAAGAGCTTTGCACACCTGGATTGTGCAATATTTGCACATTATTCTTTTAAAAATTCTTTAAGCTCGGTCAAGTTGGATGTTGATCACTGCTATACAGTTCAAGTCTTGCCATAGATTTTCAAGCCGATTTAAGTCAAAATTGTAACTAGGCCACTTAGGAACATTCAATGTTGTCTTGGTAAGCATCTCCAGTGTATATTTGGCCCTGTGTTTGAGGTTATTGTCCTGCTTAAAGGTGAATTTGTCTCCCAATGTCTATTGGAAAGCAGTCTGAACCAGGTATTTCTCTAGGATTTTGCCTGTGCTTAGATCTATTCCATTTCTTTTTATCCCCAAAAACTCTGTAGTCTTTGCCGATGACAAACATACCCATAACATGATGCAGCCACCACCATGCTTGAAAATATGAAGAGTGGTACTCAGTAATGTTTTTTTTTTTTTACCCATCTACCAATAGGTGCCCTTCTTTGCGAGGCATTGGAAAACCTCCCTGGTCTTTGTGGTTGAATCTGTGTTTGAAATTCACTGCTTGACTGAGGGACCTTACAGATAATTGCATGTGTGGGGTACAGAGATCAAAAATCATGTTAAACACTCAGAGTGAGTCCATGCAACTTATTATGTGACTTGCACATTTTTACTCCTGAACTTATTTAGGCTTGCAATAACAAAGAGATTGAATACTTATTGACTCAAGATATTTCAGCTTTTCATTG
>NC_139994.1:9752402-9757402 GCF_964263955.1 Coregonus lavaretus | reverse complement strand
GTTAGGGCTGTGGCGGTCATGGAATGTTGTCAGGAATGGTTAGGGCTGTGGCGGTCATGGAATGTTGTCAGGAATGGTTAGGGCTGTGGCGGTCATGGAATGTTGTCAGGAATGGTTAGGGCTGTGGCGGTCATGGAATGTTGTCAGGAATGGTTAGGGCTGTGGCGGTCATGGAATGTTGTCAGGAATGGTTAGGGCTGTGGCGGTCATGGAATGTTGTCAGCCAGTGATTGGTCAAGCAAATAACTGCTGGTCTCACGGTAATTGACCGTTAATTAACATAAACACATTTAGCATCTCCTGGCTTCCACGCATAGCCTACAAGTCACTGATGCAGACCTTTGGAACATCTACATTTTAAAATGTCTAATAAATCCATGTAATATAGCCTACACACCATCACAATAAATCCATTATTTATTTTAGACAGGTCTAAAGAAACATGATATGAAGAAAATGTAGTCTATTTCAGAAGAACAGAATAGCATACTCTGAGTTGTCTTTACTCTGATGTAGTCCTGTGTAGCTCAGTTGGTAGAGCATGGCACTTGCAACGCCAGGGTTGTGGGTTCGTTTCCCACGGGGGGCCAGTATGAAAAATGTATGCACTCACTACTGTAAGTCGCTCTGGATAAGAGTGTCTGCTAAATTACTTAAATGTTAGGCCCTGATATGGCTGTGGGCTACACTAGTTCATTTAACAGACAAGATTTGCTTAGAATTCTGTGGCATTATTTTATAGTATGAAGAAAACAATTGAACATAGCTGAATAAAATTTGAGGGAGTGCGCACATGCAGCTATTCTGTGTTGAGGGGTTAACAAAGAAACAGGTCCTCCTATATGCTTAATTTAGAGTTATTTATGCAACTTTAGTTGTGATACAAACGTTGGGCTATATTTTTTTATTTTTAATACATTCTAAGGCTGCATGATGCGACTCTAATGATGATTTGAAAAAAGTTGCTTGAAAGGCATGAGCTCTGCTTTGTTTTTTGCACAGGCTGCACACACTTCATCAGTCTCTCATTCACAATTTGACAAGCACTTGATAATGCCTTGAATTTCCCAGTGGCATCCCCTTTGTGTGGCCATAATGACCCCTAAAACAAATCCATGCCTTTTGAGGCCAGTGGCCATTGTGCCCTTGGGCTGAATATAATAATTATAATCCCTTTCTCCTGGCTGAGTGCTCCGAAGCACCTCTCACGCACATGGCTCTCTTAGATAGCTCAATTCTTATTAACCAATGCCCGTCACGTGATCGGGTCCTTCTCACAGGCTACAAGTGAAGACAGACACATTGGGGACACAAATGCGCGCGTCCTTATCGAATTCCGAGGCGCATATTGAGTATGTTAGAACTGTCCACATTTACTTTTCATCAGCCAACAAGATGAGTAAGCCTAACGAACAGCAAAAGCACTAGCCTATGTCAATATACTATCCCCCATAGTACAAAAGTTGACCTATTCTATTCTGTGCGAGAAATAAATATTCCAAATATAGTCTGGGACAGTTGTGGGATGCGATAGATCCCAAATTAATATAACCACATAGCATCAAAAATACTTTTAAAAGCAATTAGGCTGACGCAACAGATCAGAACATTTAGCTTAAAATGTTGCTAAACTATTAGGGTATTTCTTCACATTATGCGCACACGGCAGTAGGCTATAAGCGTGAATGTTCCAAAATGCAATCAGTTAGTGGGAAAACACCATTCTCAAAAGTGACCGCATATCCGATTATGCATGTAATGCTTTTATTAAAAAATTGCATTTTTATGGTGAAAATGATCTTCCCCAAACGTTAAACTCATGCACTGTGTATGTATGCCAGTTAGGCTCTACACCTGTTGTAAAGCTGATTAATGTGCTTAATTTTAAGAAGTTATTTGGCCTGTTTAGTTGTGATATAAACCTTATCAAAACATATAGGCCTATGGGCTAGGCTACATGAGGCATGCGCTGTTTCTGGCCTTACTGCACACAAGCTGGGCATCATTCACAAGTGATAATATATCATTCACAAGTGATAGGCTAAGATTGTCACCCATCAGACTATTCTTGATTTAATCTTGTCTTTACATATACTAAATAATATATGTGTGACATTTGTTTTGATTTAGAATGGACCGTTATCATGCACCTGTCTCGAAACAGGGGCAGGGGGAAAAAATACATGTCATCTATGCACTTAAATAGCGAATGGAGGAGGCTTTTGCCATGGTTCACTTCATGCCAGCCAGGTAGGCTATACTCCTGTTGTAAAGAGAAGCAATGTGCTTAATATTAGGAAAGTTGAAAAATAAATATACAGTGGGGGAAAAAAGTATTTAGTCAGCCACCAATTGTGCAAGTTCTCCCACTTAAAAAGATGAGAGAGGCCTGTAATTTTCATAATAGGTACACGTCAACTATGACAGACAAATTGAGAAAAAAAATCCAGAAAATCACATTGTAGGATTTTTTATGAATTTATTTGCAAATTATGGTGGAAAATAAGTATTTGGTCACCTACAAACAAGCAACATTTCTGGCTCTCACAGACCTGTAACTTCTTCTTTAAGAGGCTCCTCTGTCCTCCACTCGTTACCTGTATTAATGGCACCTGTTTGAACTTGTTATCAGTATAAAAGACACCTGTCCACAACCTCAAACAGTCACACTCCAAACTCCACTATGGCCAAGACCAAAGAGCTGTCAAAGGACACCAGAAACAAAATTGTAGACCTGCACCAGGCTGGGAAGACTGAATCTGCAATAGGTAAGCAGCTTGGTTTGAAGAAATCAACTGTGGGAGCAATTATTAGGAAATGGAAGACATACAAGACCACTGATAATCTCCCTCGATCTGGCGCTCCACGCAAGATCTCACCCCGTGGGGTCAAAATGATCACAAGAACGGTGAGCAAAAATCCCAGAACCACACGGGGGGACCTAGTGAATGACCTGCAGAGAGCTGGGACCAAAGTAACAAAGCCTACCATCAGTAACACACTACGCCGCCAGGGACTCAAATCCTGCAGTGCCAGACGTGTCCCCCTGCTTAAGCCAGTACATGTCCAGGCCCGTCTGAAGTTTGCTAGAGTGCATTTGGATGATCCAGAAGAGGATTGGGAGAATGTCATATGGTCAGATGAAACCAAAATAGAACTTTTTGGTAAAAACTCAACTTGTCGTGTTTGGAGGACAAAGAATGCTGAGTTGCATCCAAAGAACACCATACCTACTGTGAAGCATGGGGGTGGAAACATCATGCTTTGGGGCTGTTTTTCTGCAAAGGGACCAGGACGACTGATCCGTGTAAAGGAAAGAATGAATGGGGCCATGTATCGTGAGATTTGGAGTGAAAACCTCCTTCCATCAGCAAGGGCATTGAAGATGAAACGTGGCTGGGTCTTTCAGCATGACAATGATCCCAAACAAACCGCCCAGGCAACGAAGGAGTGGCTTCGTAAGAAGCATTTCAAGGTCCTGGAGTGGCCTAGCCAGTCTCCAGATCTCAACCCCATAGAAAATCTTTGGAGGGAGTTGAAAGTCCGTGTTGCCCAGCGACAGCCCCAAAACATCACTGCTCTAGAGGAGATCTGCATGGAGGAATGGGACAAAATACCAGCAACAGTGTGTGAAAACCTTGTGAAGACTTACAGAAAACGTTTGACCTGTGTCATTGCCAACAAAGGGTATATAACAAAGTATTGAGAAACTTTTGTTATTGACCAAATACTTATTTTCCACCATAATTTGCAAATAAATTCATTAAAAATCCTACAATGTGATTTTCTGGATTTTTTTTCCTCATTTTGTCTGTCATAGTTGACGTGTACCTATGATGAAAATTACAGGCCTCTCTCATCTTTTTAAGTGGGAGAACTTGCACAATTGGTGGCTGACTAAATACTTTTTTCCCCCACTGTAGTAGGCCTAGCCTATAGAAAGCTCACGGGATCCTCCTCTTTTTAATAGAGGCCATCAAAACTCTGGATAGCCAATAGAAATGTTGCGCAACATGAACTCATGGGCTCTAATTAAGTGTTTGATTAGATTTTTGAACACATTTGCATTGATGTCAGAGTGATTAGAGGGACAATAGAGTGCTGAGTACCAGGCAGTTAGCAAGTTTGGTAGGCTACTAATGACCATCAGCAGCATCAGAGCTTGGAGAAGCCTGATTACCGTGACTAAACGGTCACGTGGAATTTGACTGCCGTCATGACTCGTGACCACCGTTGTGGCAGTAATACGGTCACCGTAACAGCCCTAATCAGGATTTATGGGGGTGTCATCCTTGAAGGTGACCCTTTAGATTTTAATTAAGAACATCCTGCTTCATCTTCTCCTCACTAAGCCTGTCCTTTGTCTCTCTCTCTTACCTTCCGTGGACATGATGTTTATGACCAAGTTGTGCCGGGCCGTTTCGAAAGTGCGCCTGTTATAGGCAGTAATCTGGAACACATAAGGGGGAAAGTTTAAGCCCAGATCAGCGCAGCTTATGCCCCAGGCTGAGGCTTGCTGGCGAGGTCCGAGCCAGATGCAAATATATACCATAGTAGAAGGCTCAGAGGGAAGGGGGACTTGGGGCACTGCCATCCATTAGGAGCATTCCTACAGGGAACCTTTGGGAAAATGCTACAGTAGGTTAGGTACCGATAAGCTTGAAACACATAATGGAATCTAAGCCTGATTATACCTTACAGACTAGGCATGTCTAAAAACCTAGAAAAAGGCTATATCACAACCATGTGACAGCTACATATGTACAACAAACATATTGTTCTACCTGCTGGACTATCTACTGTAAATAATAACTAACCACGACTATGACTGTTTCAGGTTGTGCCCACATATCTGACTGACAGGACCCTGGCTGGCAAACATAACTGCAGAGAAGACCAGGTGAATGCACATGATTATTATACATCCCTCAAGGCTATGTATTTGCGTGTGTGTGCGTGTTTGTGTGTGTGTCTGTGTGTGTGTGTGTGTGTGTGTGTGT
>NC_139994.1:9654902-9744902 GCF_964263955.1 Coregonus lavaretus | reverse complement strand
TGATATACTGGGACACAGATTAGGCCTACTCCTAACTGGACTAAAAATCACCTTCAATGGAGAATGAACATGCTTTTTAGTCCAGGACTAGGCTTAATCTGCGTCCGGGAAACCGGACCATAATCTTCAGTTAAATGTAGTTATGATAAACACACCAAGAGTCCACATAAAGGGTTCAACCACTCTGGTACAGAAGACATTACAGACAGCACAGTCAGATTAAGGTAACACGACACACAGACGCTAGCCTACGTCCTATCCAGTACACACAGTTGTCTGAAGCCCAATCAAAATCAGACAGTGAACAAATGTCTCAGTGGACTTTGACAAACAGATTTTAAAATGCCCTCAGGTGTAGGCCTACCTTTAACCAAACAGATATATGATCCCCATCTGAAGCGAAACACAAAACATTAAAGTGTCCCAGATGTCCTTTGTCCCCGGGGACCTGTTCACAGAAAAAGGAGGTCAGTGATCTAAACGGTTGTATAGATGTGAAATAATCAGCCATTGAAATAGAACATGCCCGGCAACCCTGCCCGGCAACCACTACTGCACATCGAGCTATGATCTAGGCTACTCCTGTAGCTAGCTGAATGTTCCAATATCAGCACACCATAAACCAAATGTTGCATCCCAAATGGCACCCTAGTCCTTACATAGTGCACTGTCCCTATGGGCCCTGGTCAACAGTAGTTCACTATATAGGGTGCCATTTTGGAAGCAGTCCAGGTCTTTCAGTGACCCTCTCTTAAATCACACTTAAGCATATTATTCTATTAGGCGTCACACTACAAATCCCATGGTGGTCACAGCCACAGCCAAGGTCAAGCATCGACCCCTCCTTTCAGAGACACTTGATGCAGTTTAATTAACACACATTGCCCACAGATGTGTCAGCCCATAGAATGAGACTTACTAGAATGGAAATCCCCATTCAAGTCAACATTCCAAATTCAATTTCTATGTGTCAGCCCAGATGGCCTTCCCCAGGATGCCGTCAGTCTATTTCTTAGAGGCTCCAAGAGGGCGCATCCTAAATGACACCCTATTCCCTACATAATGCACTACACTCTTAGAAAAAAAGTGCTATCTAGATCCTAAAAGGGTTCTTTGCTGTCCCCATAGGAGAACCCTTTTGGTTCCATGTAGACCTGGAACCCAAAAGGGTTCTCCTATGGGGACAGCCAAAGAACCCTTTAGGAACCCTTTTTTCTAAGAGTGTCACGGATTCAGCTGAGGCTGTCCCTCCGTTCGTTGTCACCGGAGTACTAGCTGCTACCGATCCATGTATCGATGTTCGACTTGTTCTGTCTTTATTGGTTACACCTGTTTCCCATGATGTAGTGATGTCTTCCCTATTTAACCCTCTGTCTTACACTGTGTGCTGTGTGTGTTTGTTATTGTTTCGGCTGTCGTTAGTGTGCGGGTTTGTTCCCTCCCTGTGTGGAGGTTGTGGTTATTTGTTTTACCTTCGAGTAAAGTATGTCTTCTGATCAGCTCTGTGTCCTGCACTTGACTTCGCCTACCGCAATTCACTGAAGCCCTGACAGAAACACACACGATCTACATGGAGTATGCCAGCCGGATCGATGGAGGAACGCGTACAACAACAAGCGGCCATGATCCAGGCTCTCGGCAACGCCATGGAACGAGTGGTGAACAAGATGGGAGAGAGGAGGTCTTCCTATACCTCCTCCGATTACACCACCACCTACACCGATATCCATCGCTTCACCTCCTGGGTCCAGTGGGATTCGGCTCTCGCTCCCGAGGGCTTATGACGGTACAGCTGCCGGGTGTCAGGGTTTTCTGCTCCAGGTAGAGCTCTACCTGGCAACCATCCACCCGGCTCCCTCGGGATACGAGAGCGTGTCCGCCCTCATCTCCTGTCTGTCCGGTAAAGCGCTGGAGTGGGCCAACGCCGAGTGGGGGGGAATAGACGCTGCAACTGTCAGCTATGCAGAGTTCACCCGCCGCTTTAGGGCGGTATTCGATCATCCACCAGAGGGGAGAGCGGCGGGTGAGCGTCAATTCCACCTCAGACAGGGGAAGAGGAGCGCGCAGGAATTCGCACTGGACTTTCGGACTCTGGCTGCCAGCGCAGGATGGAATGAGAGGGCCCTCATCGACCACTACCGCTGTAGTTTGAGGGAGGACGTTCGTCGGGAATTGGCCTGCAGGGACACCAACCTAAACCTGGGCCAACTGGTGGACATGTCGATTCGACTGGATAACCTGTTGGCTACCCGCGGAAGTCCGGATCAGGGGCCGTCCATTCCATCCCCCAGCACCTCCGACCCTACCCCTTTGGAGCTTGGAGGTGCTGCTATGAGGGAGACCAGTAGAGGGGCCGTCCCCTGCACCAACTGTGGCCGTAGAGGACACACTGCTGGTCGGTGCTGGGCCTCCAAGGAGTCAAGGCAGTAGGCAGCGCACTGATGAACCGTTTCAGGTGAGTAGGCACCCAACTCACCCAGAGCTCCCTGTTGTGCATATGTGTATGAATGTTGTGTTTCCCGAGTTTTCTTCTCATTCCCAGCATAAAGCGCTAGTAGATTCAGGCGCAGCTGGGAACTTCATTGATCGTCAGTTTACCCGTAAGTTAGGGATTCCTATTGTGCCAGTCGAAGTGCCCTACCCTATTTTTTTTAGGGGCCTTTAGGGTCAGGTCTGATTAGGGAAGTCACAGCGCCCCTCAGGATGAAGACGCAGGAGGGGCATGAGGAAATAATTAGTCTATATCTGATTGATTCTCCTGCGTTTCCCGTGGTGTTGGGGCTTCCCTGGTTAACCTCTCATGACCCCACTATTTCA
Source organism: Coregonus lavaretus (assembly GCF_964263955.1). Classification (NCBI taxonomy): domain Eukaryota; kingdom Metazoa; phylum Chordata; class Actinopteri; order Salmoniformes; family Salmonidae; genus Coregonus; species Coregonus lavaretus. The sequence continues at coordinate 9,742,085 of NC_139994.1, read as the reverse complement.
TGGCAACAGAGGGCTCTCAAGGGATGGTCTAATCAGTGCTTGGGGAGGTGTGTAGGTGTTTCCGTAGGGGCAACTACAGTGGAAAGTCCGAACCAGGTTCCCACCATGCACATTCCGCCTGAATATGCCGATTTGGATCTCGCCTTCAGTAAAAAGAAGGCGACTCAATTACCACCCCATCGACAAGGGGATTGTGCGATAAAGCTCCAGGTAGGCGCTGCGCTTCCCCGGAGTCACGTGTATCCTCTGTCACAGAAGGAGACGGCGGCTATGGAAACATATGTCACCGAATCTCTGAGACAGGGATACATTCGGCCGTCCACTTCCTTTTTGTGAAGAAGGATGGTGGTTTACGCCCGTGCATTGACTACCGTGGCCTAAATCAGATCACAATAAAATATAGCTATCCATTACCTCTGATTGCTAGTATGACGGAGTCATTGCACGGGGCGCACTTCTTCACTAAATTGGATCTCAGGAGCGCGTACAACCTGGTGCGTATCCGGGAGGGAGATGAGTGGAAGACAGCATTTAGTACCACCTCGGGGCACTATGAGTACCTCGTCATGCCATACGGTCTGATGAATGCTCCTTCAGTCTTCCAATCGTTTGTTGATGAGATGGGGTTTGCCAATTACTACCGGAGGTTTATCCGGGGCTTTGGGCAGGTAGCGGCTCCCATTACCTCCTTGCTAAAGGGAGGGCCGGTGCGTCTGCAGTGGTCAGCTGAGGCGGACAGGGCTTTTAGGCATTTATTTTTATTTTTATTTTATTTCACCTTTATTTAACCAGGTAAGCCAGTTGAGAACATATATAAAGCAAAGAAGTGCGATAAAAACAACAACACAGAGTTACATATGGGGTAAAACAAAACATAAAGTCAAAAAATACAACAGAAAATATATATACAGTGTGTGCAAATGTAGCAAGTTATGGAGGTAAGGCAATAAATAGGCTATAGTGCAAAATAATTACAATTAGTATTAACACTGGAATGATAGATGTGCAAGAGATTATGTGCAAATAGAGATACTGGGGTGCAAATGAGCAAAATAAATAACAATATAGGGATGAGGTAGTTGGGTGGGCTAATTTCAGATGGGCTGTGTACAGGTGCAGTGATCGGTAAGGTGCTCTGACAACTGATGCTTAAAGTTAGTGAGGGAGATAAGAGTCTCCAGCTTCAGAGATTTTTGCAATTCGTTCCAGTCATTGGCAGCAGAGAACTGGAAGGAATGGCAGCCAAAGGAGGTGTTGGCTTTGGGGATGACCAGTGAGATATACCTGCTGGAGCGCAGACTACGGGTGGGTGTTGCTATGGTGACCAATGAGCTAAGATAAGGCGGGGATTTGCCTAGCAGTGATTTATAGATGGCTTGGAGCCAGTGGGTTTGACGACGAACATGTAGTGAGGACCAGCCAACAAGAGCGTACAGGTCACAGTGGTGGGTAGTGTATGGGGCTTTGGAGACAAAATGGATGGCACTGTGATAGACTACATCCAATTTGCTGAGTAGAGTGTTGGAGGCTATTTTGTAAATTGTCACGGTTTCGGCCGAGGCTGCTCCTCCTCCTGGTTCGGGCAGGCTTCGGCGTTCGCCGTCCCCGGAGTACTAGCTGCCACCGCTCTATGTTTCTGTGTTCTATTGCTTTTGTCTGTCTGTCACACCTGTGGTTGTTTTAGAGTTGATTACGTGTCTTATAAGTTCCATGTTGTTTCTAGGGTAGTTGTGTGTGGTTATTTGTTGTTACGTGGTTTTGATACGTGTTTTTCTTTCCGTGTCATTTTTCCCTTTTGAAGTGTTTTACGCGTGTGCGTAATGTTCCTCACCTCTTGTGTTTTCGAGGTCGGGGTTTGTACACTTGTTTGGGACATTATTAAAAGTCTTGTTGGACTACCTCTGCTTCCTGCGCTTGACTCCTCCACCGCATCCACGACAGGCTGTGACAGAACCACACACCATCATGGAGTCAGCAGGATCAGCGGCGTCTCCCGAATCACTGCTGGAACGGCTCAACTTCCAGGACGCCATGATCCAGCAAATCGGGACCACTATGGACAAGGTGTCCAACACCCTGCGCCGTTTGGTGAACACTGAGGACTTTTACAACATCACATCACCAACGGCCAGTCCTCCTCTCTCAGTACCGGAACCCAGTGGCATTCGGCTCTCACTCCCGAGGGCATATGACGGTTCTGCAGCCGGGTGTCAGGGATTTCTCCTGCAGGTAGAACTGTACCTTGCCACTATACACCCGGCGCCCTCGGGATACGAGAGCGTCTCCGCCCTCATCTCCTGTCTCTCCGGCAAAGCGTTAGAATGGGCCAACGCTGAATGGAGGGGAATAGACGCCGCTACCATCACCTACGCGGAGTTCTCTCGCCGCTTCCGGACTGTTTTCGATCATCCTCCTGAGGGGAGAGCGGCGGGAGAGCGTCTATTCCACCTCCGACAGGGGAAGAGGAGCGCACAGGAGTTCTCACTGGAGTTCCGGACACTAGCAGCGGATGCGGGGTGGAATGAGAGGGCCCTCATCGACCAGTACCGGTGTAGTCTACACGAGGACGTTCGTAGGGAGCTGGCCTGCAGGGACACCAACCTAACGTTTGACCAGTTGGTGGACGTTTCCATCCGTCTGGATACCCTGCTGGCTACCCGCGGACGTCCCGAGTGGGGGTCGTCCAGTCCACCCTCCAGCACCCCCGAGCCGATTCCCATGGAGCTAGGGGGTGCTGGCGCTAGAGAGAGGAGGAGGGGGAACCCGAGGGGGGCCATCCACTGCACCACCTGCGGTCGTGGAGGACACACTGCGGCCAGGTGCTGGGGAGGGTCTCCTAGGGGAGGTGACAACAGGCAACGCACTGGGGAGTCATTTCAGGTGAGTAGACGCCCCACTCACCCAGAGCTCTCTGTTGGTCACATGAGTATTCCTGTGAGGTTTCCACAGGTGGCACCTCATTCCCAGCATAAGGCGCTAGTAGATTCAGGCGCAGCCGGGAACTTTATTGATCGGGCATTTTGTAATAGGTTAAGGATTCCCCTTCGGCCGGTAGACAATCCATTTCCTGTCCACGCACTAGACAGCCGGCCGTTGGGGTCGGGTCTGATCAGGGAGGTCACAGCACCACTGACTATGACGACGCAGGGGGGTCATGAGGAGAGTATTCAGTTTTATCTGATTGACTCTCCTGCGTATCCCGTGGTGTTGGGACTTCCCTGGTTAAGCACCCATGATCCTACTATAGCGTGGCAACAGAGGGCTCTTATGGAGTGGTCTGCTCAGTGTGTAGGGAGATGTCTAGGTGTTTCCGTAGGGGCGACCTCGGTAGAGAGTCCGAACCAAGTGCCCGCACTGCGCATTCCCCCTGAGTATGAGGATTTAGCACTCGTGTTTAGTAAATCGAGGGCAGCACGGCTACCTCCTCATAGACAGGGGGACTGTGCGATAAATCTCCAAACAGGAGCGGCTCTTCCTCGGAGTCATGTGTATCCCCTGTCTCAAGAGGAGACAGCGGCTATGGAGACATACATAGCCGAGTCCTTGGCACAGGGATACATACGGCCCTCTACTTCCCCAGTCTCCTCGAGTTTCTTCTTTGTGAAGAAGAAGGACGGGGGATTGCGCCCGTGTATTGATTATCGTAGTCTCAATCAGATTACAGTTAAATACAGCTACCCACTGCCACTGATTGCGACGATGACGGAATCATTACGCGGAGCGCGATTCTTCACAAAGTTGGATCTCAGGAGCGCGTACAATCTGGTACGCATTAGGGGGGGGGATGAATGGAAGACAGCATTTAGCACAACCTCGGGTCATTACGAGTATCTCGTCATGCCATACGGGTTAATGAATGCTCCGTCAGTCTTCCAATCCTTTGTTGACGAGATTTTCCGGGACATGCATGGGCAGGGTGTAGTAGTTTACATCGACGACATCCTGGTGTACTCTTCTACCCGAGCCGAGCATGTAGCCCAGGTGCGCCGAGTATTGAGACGACTGTTGGAGCATGACTTGTATGTCAAGGCAGAGAAATGCCTGTTCTTCCAGGAGTCCGTCTCCTTTTTGGGTTATCGGTTGTCTTCAGCTGGTGTGGAGATAGAGGTAGACCGGGTATCGGCCGTGCGTAATTGGCAAACTCCAACCACTGTAAAAGAGGTGCAGCAGTTCTTGGGTTTTGCTAATTACTACCGGAGGTTTATTCGGGGTTTTGGACAGGTTGCAGCTCCCATTACGTCCTTGCTAAAGGGGGGTCCGGTTCGCTTGCGTTGGTCGGCTGAGGCGGACAGGGCATTTATCAAGCTTAAGAACCTGTTCACCTCGGCTCCGGTGCTGGCGCATCCGGATCCCTCTTTACCATTCCAGGTTGAGGTAGACGCGTCCGAGACCGGTATTGGGGCAGTCCTCTCACAGCGGTCCGGCGCGCCACCTAAACTCCGCCCCTGTGCTTTCTACTCGAAGAAGCTCAGCTCGGCGGAGTGTAACTATGATGTCGGGGACAGGGAGTTGTTAGCCGTAGTCCAAGCCCTAAAGGTGTGGAGGCATTGGCTTGAGGGGGCTCAACACCCTTTTCTCATTCTGACTGATCACCGTAACCTGGAGTACATCCGGGCAGCTAGGAGATTGAACCCTCGTCAGGCTAGGTGGAATATGTTCCTAACCCGGTTCGTCTTTAAAATCACATACATCCCAGGGTCCCAGAATGTTAAGGCAGACGCACTGTCCCGGCGGTATGACACGGAGGAGAGGTCCAACGAGCCTACTTCCATATTGCCGGAATCTTGTTTGGTGGCTCCGGTAGTATGGGAGGTCGATACGGAAATCGAGCGGGCACTGCGTACCGACCCTACTCCCCCCGAGTGTCCTGTGGGGCGGACGTACGTTCCGCTCGAGGTCCGCGATCGTCTTATCTATTGGGCTCATACATCACCCTCCTCTGGACATCCAGGTATTGGCCGGACCGTGCACTGTCTTAGCATGAAATACTGGTGGCCAACGTTAGCTAGGGATGTGAGGGTTTATGTCTCCTCCTGCTCTGTGTGTGCCCAGTATAAGGCGCCTAGACATTTGCCCAGGGGTAAGCTACATCCCCTGCCCGTTCCACAACGACCATGGTCCCACCTCTCGGTAGATTTCGTAACTGACCTACCTCCCTCCCAGGGGAATACCACCATATTGGTCGTTGTGGATCGGTTTTCTAAAGCCTGTCGTCTCCTTCCCATGCCGGGTCTCCCTACTGCCCTACAAACCGCTGAGGCTCTCTTTACCCATGTGTTCCGGCACTATGGGGTCCCCGAGGATATTGTGTCTGACCGAGGTCCCCAGTTCACTTCCAGAGTTTGGGGAGCGTTCATGGAACGGTTGGGGGTCTCGGTAAGCCTTACCTCGGGGTATCACCCAGAGAGTAATGGGCAGGTGGAACGAGTTAACCAGGATGTGGGTAGGTTTTTGAGGTCCTATTGCCGGGACCGGCCGGAGGAGTGGTCGAGGTTCATCCCCTGGGCCGAGATGGCCCAGAACTCTCTCCGCCACTCCTCCACCAACTTAACACCTTTCCAGTGTGTTTTAGGTTATCAGCCGGTCCTGGCTCCGTGGCACGAGAGCCAGATCGAGGCCCCTGCGGTGGACGAGTGGATTCGGCGCTCGGAAGAGACGTGGGACGCTGCCCATGTCCATCTGCAGCGTGCCATCCGTCACCAAAAGGCGAGCGCCGACCGTCACCGCAGTGAGGCACCGGTGTACGCACCGGGAGATCGAGTCTGGCTCTCGACTTTAAACCTGCCCCTCCGTCTGCCCTGCCGGAAGCTGGGTCGGCGGTTTGTGGGGCCCTTCAAAGTCCTGAGAAGATTGAACGAGGTGTGTTACAGATTACAACTGCCTATAGAGTATAAAAATATTAACCCCTCGTTCCATGTGTCTCTTCTCAGGCCGGTGGTAGCTGGCCCACTCCAAGAGGAGGAGATAGGAGAGACCCCTCCGCCCCCTTTGGACATCGAGGGGGTCCCGGCGTACAGAGTCCGGACCATCTTGGACTCGAGACGCCGGAGGAGTGGTCTCCAGTATCTCGTGGAGTGGGAGGGGTACGGTCCGGAGGAACGGTGCTGGGTGCCCAGGAGGGACATACTTGATCTATCCCTCCTGACTGAGTTTCACCATGGGCATCCCACGCGCCCGGGTCCGCGTCCTCCTGGCCGTCCCCGAGGCCGGGGTCGGCGCGCGGCTGGAGCCGCGCGTCAAGGGGGGGGTACTGTCACGGTTTCGGCCGAGGCTGCTCCTCCTCCTGGTTCGGGCAGGCTTCGGCGTTCGCCGTCCCCGGAGTACTAGCTGCCACCGCTCTATGTTTCTGTGTTCTATTGCTTTTGTCTGTCTGTCACACCTGTGGTTGTTTTAGAGTTGATTACGTGTCTTATAAGTTCCATGTTGTTTCTAGGGTAGTTGTGTGTGGTTATTTGTTGTTACGTGGTTTTGATACGTGTTTTTCTTTCCGTGTCATTTTTCCCTTTTGAAGTGTTTTACGCGTGTGCGTAATGTTCCTCACCTCTTGTGTTTTCGAGGTCGGGGTTTGTACACTTGTTTGGGACATTATTAAAAGTCTTGTTGGACTACCTCTGCTTCCTGCGCTTGACTCCTCCACCGCATCCACGACAGGCTGTGACATAAATGACATCGCCGAAGTCAAGGATCGGTAGGATAGTCCGTTTTACGAGGGCATGTTTGGCAGCATGAGTGAAGGAGGCTTTGTTGCGAAATAGGAAGCCGATTCTAGATTTAACTTTGGATTGGAGATTCTTAATGTGAGTCTGGAAGGAGAGTTTAAAGTCTAACCAAACACCTAGGTATTTGTAGTTGTCCACATACTCTAGGTCAGACCCGTCAAGAGTAGTGATTCTAGTCGGGTGGGCGGGTGCCAGCAGCGTTCGATTGAAGAGCATGCATTTAGTTTTACTAGTGTTTAAGAGCAGTTGGAGGCTACTGAAGGAGTGTTGTATGTCATTGAAGCTCGTTTGGAGGTTTGTTAACACAGTGTCCAATGAAGGGCCAGATGTATACAAAATGGTGTCGTCTGCGTAGAGGTGGATCTGAGAGTCACCAGCAGCAAGAGCGACATCATTGATATACACGGAGAAAAGAGTCGGCCCAAGAATTGAACCCTGTGGCACCCCCATAGAGACTGCCATAGGTCCAGACAACAGGCCCTCCGATTTGACACATTGAACTCTATCTGAGAAGTAGTTGGTGAACCAGGCGAGGCAGTCATTTAAGAAACCAAGGTTATTTAGTCTGCCAATAAGAATGCGGTGGTTGACAGAGTCGAAAGCCTTGGCCAGGTCGATGAAGACGGCTGCACAGTACTGTTTATTATCGATCGCGGTTATAATATCGTTTAGGACCATGAGCGTGGCTGAAGTGCACCCATGACCAGCTCGGCAACCGGATTGCATAGCGGAGAAGGTGCGGTGGGATTCGAAATGGTCGGTGATCTGTTTGTTAACTTGGCTTTCAAATACTTTCGAAAGGCAGGACAGGATGGATATAGGTCTGTAACAGTTTGGATCTAGAGTGTCACCCACTTTGAAGAGGGGGATGACCGCGGCAGCTTTCCAATCTCTGGGGATCTCAGATGTTACGAAAGAGAGGTTGAACAGGCTAGTAATAGGGGTTGCGACAATTTCGGCGGCTAGTTTTAGAAAGAAATGGTCCAGATTGTCTAGCCCAGCTGATTTGTAGGGGTCCAGATTTTGCAGCTCTTTCAGAACATCAGCTGTCTGAATTTGTGTGAGGGAGAAGCGGGGGGGGCATGGGCAAGTTGCAGCGGAGGGTGCAGAGCTGGTGGCCGGGGTAGTGGTAGCCAGGTGGAACGCATGGCCAGCCGTAGCAAAATGCTTGTTGAAATTCTCGATTATTGTAGATTTATCGGTGGTGATAGTGTTTCCTAGCCTCAGTGCAGTGGGCAGCTGGGAGGAAGTGCTCTTATTCTCCATGGACTTTACAGTGTCCCAAAACTTTTTGGAGTTAGTGCTACAGGATGCAAATTTCTGTTTGAAAAAGTTAGCCTTTGCTTTCCTGACTGCTTGTGTATATTGGTTCCTAACTTCCCTGAAAAGTTGCATATCGCGGGGGCTATTTGATGCTAATGCAGTACGCCACAGGATGTTTTTGTGCTGGTCAAGGGCAGTCAAGTCTGAGGAGAACCAGGGGCTATATCTGTTCTTAATTTTGTATTTTTTGAATGGGGCATGTTTATTTAAGATTGAGAGGAAATTACTTTTAAAGAACAACCAGGCATCCTCTACTGACGGAATGAGATCTATATCCATCCAGGATACCTGGGCCAGGTCAATTAGGAAGGCCTGCTCGCTAAAGTGTTTTAGGGAGCGTTTGACAGTGATGAGGGGTGGTCGTTTGACCGCGGACCCGTTACGGACGCAGGCAATAAGGCAGTGATCGCTGAGATCCTGGTTGAAGACAGCGGAGGTGTATTTAGAGGGTAAGTTAGTCAGGATGATATCTATGAGGGTACCCATGTTTACGGATTTAGGGTTGTACCTGGTAGGTTCGTTGATAATTTGTGTGAGATTGAGGGCATCTAGTTTGGATTGTAGGATGGCCGGGGTGTTAAGCATATCCCAGTTTAGGTCACCAAGCAGTATGAACTCTGAGGATAAATGGGGGGCAATCAATTCACATATGGTGTCCAGGGCACAGCTGGGGGCTGAGGGGCGTCTGTAGCAAGCGGCAACAGTGAGAGCTTATTTCTGGAAGGGTGGATTTTTAGAAGTAGAAGCTCAAACTGTTTGGGCACAGACCTGGATAGTATGATAGAGCTCTGCATGCTATCTCTACAGTAGATTGCAACTCTACCCCCTTTGGCAGTTCTATCTAGACAGAAAATGTTATAGTTGGGGATGGAAATTTCAGATTTTTTTGTGGCCTTCCTAAGCCAGGATTCAGAGACTGCTAGAACATCAGGGTTGGCGGAGTGTGCTAACGCAGTGAATAACTCAAACTTAGGAAGGAGACTTCTGATATTAACATGCAAGAAACCAAGGTTTTTACGGTTACAGAAGTCAACAAATGATAGCAACTGGGGAGTAGTAGTGATACTGAGGGCTGCAGGGCCTGGGTTAGCCTCTACATCACCAGAGGAACAGAGGAGGACTAGAATAAGGATACGGCTAAAGGCTTTAAGAACTGGTCTTCTAGTGCGTTGGGTACATAGAATAAAGGGGGCAGATTTCCGGGCGTTGTAGAAAAGATTCAGGGCATTATGTACAGACAAGGATATGGAAGGATATGAGTAAAGTGGAGGTAAACCTAAGCGTTGGGTAACAATGAAAGAGATAGCATCACTGGAGGCACCGATTGAGTCGGTCTCCGCGTGTATGGGGGGTGGGACAAAGGAGCTATCTAAGGCAGGTTTAGCTGGGCTGGGGGATCTACATTGAAATAGTACAATAAGAAATAACCGAAACAGCAATAAGCAAACCATATTGACATGGGAGAGAGGCATAAAGCAATCACAGGTGTAATTTGAGAGAGCTAAGACAACAGCTGGTAATGGCGACACAGTTTGGGCTGAGGCTAAACATAAACAGGATGCGGTACCGTAAAAAGGAACAGTCCAGCAGGCATCAGCTGTATAGCTGAGTTATCATAAGGTCCGGTGAACAGCAATAGGATAGTTCGGAGGTAGTTTGGGGGCTGCTAAAGCACTAGCAAGCAAGAGGTCACGGCTAGCGTGTGCTAGCGGGCCGGGGCTAGCAGATGGAATCTTCGTGGTCGACGTCGTAACGGGAAGCCTGTTGTAACCACATCAGACGATTTTGTCTGCAGACCAGTCGTGTTGGATCGGCGGGGCTCCGTGTCAACACTAGGTGGTCCCGTCCGGTTGACAGAGAGGTAGATAGCCGGGAGAGGGGCCTAGCTCAGGCTGATTAGCCAAACCACAACGTCCATTTTGTTGCAGCTAGCTGGTAGCGATGAATCCGGTGTTAAAGGTCCAGTGATTCAGTGATTCCGGCAGAAAAACTGATATGTTCTGGGTCGATAACGCGCTGTGCAGACAGTGCAGACTGGCCGAATAATAGTCCAGGCTAGAGCTGGCTGGTAGGTGGTGCAGGCCACGGACAATGGTGAAAAACCGCTAACGGTAGCTAATAGCAACTAGCTAGTTAGCTGGCTACTCCCGTCCGGTAGACCGAGAGGTAGATAGCCGGGATATGGGCCTGGCTCTAAGCTAACTCGAGGCTAACTGGTGCTTGCATCGGGGGCAGTGGTGATTAGCCAAACAGCAACATCCATTCGGTTGCGGCTAGCTAGTTGCGATCCGGTGATTAATGTCCAGTGATTAAATTGTTCCGGCAGAAAAATCCAATGTTCTGGGTGAAATACCGCTAACTGTGGCTAATAGCAAGTAGCTAGTTAGCTGGCTAGCTAGTTTCAACTGGAGATTCTAGATAAAAGGTAAGTCAATAATAGAATCCGTTCCACATTGAGTGAGGCGGGTTGCAGGAAAGTATATTTTGTAGAAGGATGAAAAGTCTGATAGGGAAATATGTACGAGAAATACAAAAAAAACAGGGTATTTACAGGCTATTTACAGACACACGACAAGAACAGGACTGCACTGCTACGCATCTGAAGGATCTGTTTACTTCGGCTCCGGTGCTGGCTCATCCGGATCCTTCCTTGGCATTCCAGGTTGAGGTGGATGCGTCCGAGGCTGGGATCGGTGCTGTACTGTCTCAGCACTCGGGTACGCAACCAAAACTCCGCCCCTGTGCTTTCTTTTCTAAGAAGCTCAGTCCGGCAGAGCGCAATTATGATGTGGGGGACCGGGAGCTGTTAGCTGTGGTTCAAGCCCTGAAGGTGTGGAGGCATTGGCTTGAGGGGGCTAAACACCCTTTTCTCATTTTGACTGACCATCGTAACCTGGAGTACATCCGGGCGGCGAGGAGGTTGAACCCTCGTCAGGCAAGGTGGGCCATGTTCTTCACTCCATTTGTGTTTACTCTCACTTACAGACCAGGTTCCTAGAACGCTAAGGCAGACGCCCTGTCCCAACTGTATGACACAGAGGAGAGGTCCATTGAGCCCGCTCCCATACTCCCGGCGTCGTGTCTGGTGGCACCGGTGATGTGGGAGGAAATTACAACCCCTACCCATTCCACAACGGCCATGGTCCCACCTATCGGTGGACTTTGTGACGGACCTTCCCCCCTCGCAGGGGAACACCACGATCCTGGTCATTGTGGATCGGTTTTCGAAGGCCTGCCGTATCATTCCTATGCCAGGTCTCCCTACAGCCCTACAAACTGCTGAAGCCCTGTTTACACACGTCTTCCGGCACTACGGGGTACCTGAGGATATTGTGTCGGATCGGGGTCCCCAGTTCACCTCTAGAGTCTGTAGGGCGTTCATGGAACGTCTGGGGGTCTCGATTAGCCTTTCCTCAGGTTTTCACCCTGAGAGTAATGGGCAGGTTGAGAGAGTTAACCAGGATGTGGGTAGGTTTCTGAGGTCCTATTGCCAGGACCAGCAGGGGGAGTGGTCGGGTTATATCCCCTGGGCAGAGATAGCCCAAAACTCACTCTGCCACTCCTCTACTAACCTTACGCCTTTCCAGTGTGTGTTAGGTTATCAGCCGGTCCTGGCACCTTGGCATCAGAGCCAGATCGAAGCTCCTGCGGTAGATGAGTGGTTTCGGCGCTCGGAAGAGACCTGGAACGCTGCTCATGTACACCTGCAGCGGGCTATCAGGCGACAAAAGGCGAGCGCCGATCGCCACCGCAGTGAGGCCCCGGTGTATGCACCGGGGGATCGGGTCTGGCTCTCGACCCGAAACCTGCCCCTTCGCCTGCCCTGCTGGAAGCTGGGTCGGCGGTTTGTGGGGCCATTTAAAGTCCTAAGGAGATTGAACAAGGTTTGTTATAGGTTACAACTTCCTATGAATTACCGTATTAACCCCTCGTTCCATGTGTCTCTCCTCAGGCCGGTAGTAGCTGGTCCACTCCAGGAGTCTGAAGTACGGGAGGTTCCTCCGCCCCCACTGGACATCGAGGGGGCTCCGGCGTACTCGGTCCGTTCCATCTTGGATTCGAGGCGTCGGGTGGGGGGCCTGCAGTATCTCGTGGAGTGGGAGGGGTACGGTCCGGAGGAACGGTGCTGGGTCCCTAGGAGGGACATCCTAGATCCCTTCATGTTGAGGGATTTCCACCAGAGTCATCCGACCCGCTCTGCTCCGCGTCCTCCTGGCCGTCCCCGAGGCCGGGGTCGGCGCACGGCTGGAGCCGCGCGTCAAGGGGGGGGGGGGGGGGGGGTACTGTCACGGATTCAGCCAAGGCTGACCCTCCTCCTTGCTCGGGCAGGCTTCGGCGTTCGTCGTCACCGGAGTACTAGCTGCTACCGATCCATGTATCGATGATCGACTTGTTCTGTCTTTATTGGTTACACCTGTTTCCCATTATGTAGTGATGTCTTCCCTATTTAACCCTCTGTCTTACACTGTGTGCTGTGTGTGTTTGTTATTGTTTCGGCTGTCGTTAGTGTGCGGGTTTGTTCCCTCCCTGTGTGGAGGTTGTGGTTATTTGTTTTACCTTCGAGTAAAGTACGTCTTCTGATCAGCTCTGTGTCCTGCGCTTGACTTCGCCTACCGCATTTCACTGACGCCCTGACAAAGAGTGTACTTTTGACCAGAACCACATGGGCCCTGGTGAAATGTAGTACAGTAGCATTGGGAATAGGGTGCCATTTGGAACGCAGTCGAGAGACTCCAGCCAAAGAAAGCAGAGATCATTGGCTAAGCTAGTGACAGGGTGTGCTAATAGCATCAGATCTGCTTACACCTGGCTCTGTGGGCACAGCAAGGCCTTCTGGAGATGATGAACCAACAGCCTCCTCTAATACATCACCCATTAATGGTTAATGCTAAACTCCCTAACCACGAGATAATCCCGCGGGAGCCATCACACACAAGCACACACACACACACACACACACACAGACAAACATACTAACACACACACACATGCATGCATATAGGCTAGTGTACACGCACACAAAACACACACACCTTGGCATGTTCCCTTGCTGCAGATCACTAACAGAATGGATAACCCGCTTTTATGCCTTTATGGACCAACCCGACCTTGGGCACACAGCAGCCTCAGCCAAGAAATAGTCTTTATTAATGTCATTGGCCACACAAAGAAAAAATGAGCTTGTCTGTTGAAAGGCTGGCTAGGCAGCAAGGGGATGTCCTCTGTCCTGTTGTTCTGTTCAATCAGCTGTGTAAGGTGGTGGAGGTGGATCAGTCTGTAATTTCCGGTAAGGGGGAATGCATGTGCTTTTAGTTCTCATTAAAACTACACAGATTTATGGGAGCGCTATTAGACTTGATCTAGCCTTTGGTCTCTCTCTCTAGACTGGAGTGACCCTACCTGGAAGTGAAACTGTGCTCTGTGTCTGGCTCTATAGGCAGTAGTCGCTAGCAGGGGAAACTGTGCTCTGTGTCTGGCTCTATAGGCAGGGGTCGCTAGCACGGGAGGACCACAGCAAACTCAGACGTCCCTACTGTAACTAGACTGAACTTGGAGCACAACCATTCTGGACTGAGGTAACAATGAGTATATTTTCTCACTCCAGGGCATGGGGTCTTTTGGAGAAGGTTAGAAAGAAGAAGTAAGCTATTGTGTAGGATTTTCAAAATGTAATTATTTTCATAGTCTCTCGATAGGCGGGCTCTATAGGTTGACGATATAGTTGCAGTAAAAACTCAGTGAGCATCAACATTTTTACTATCAACTGAAAGTCTCTTAACAATACAAAAGTTACAGTAGTTAGGTAACCAAGCAAATGCTAATTTACAGTAAACTCGAATTTACAGTAAACTCGAATTTACAGCATCTCAATATAATACAATTATGGCTAGTCAGGATTAGACTGTGACTCAAAAAATCTAAAATAACCGAAGAGCAAAGATTACAAACAAAGCAGAAGAGGTTACTCCACAGTCTGTTACATTCAAGACAAATGTGTCCATTAATGAGGAACTACTTGAGCATATCTCCATGTTATGATGAGTGGCTGGGATCAGTGAGGAGTCACAAAAAGTGCACCACTGCACACGCCCACTCAAAGTATTGTATGGCAATTCTCTGCTTCATGCCCAGATTATCCTGTAGTTGGCTATTTCTTCCAATCACATCATAAAAATGTGTGACACCGGAGACATGCACAATGAAAACTTAATAAACTAACAAACACAAACAAAAGTAAAATTTTCAACCTTTTCTCAAACTGATTAGAATATGTTTGCAAAACAACTACTATTCGCTTTAAAGTCAAATATTATAATTTTAATTCAAACACTGAATGCCTCCCTCTCATTTCTAGCACATCTAGACACAATGCACAATTAATCAATTCCCAATGTTGTAGCTGGGATTAAATAATATTCATGTGGTGAGGAAAGATGTTTTCACACGTGATTACTGTAGTATTCAATGTGGCTTTTATAGCCTAGGCTACATATAGCAGACTAAACTCCACTCCATGCTACATGTCATCCAAAAAAAAATCCCAATGATATGAGAAATGCAAGATGAAGAGAACATTTTCTCATGAATTGCAGGACTTATGACATACTGTAGCACAGACGTACTATGTGTAATGTATTGGTAGTTTATTCTACATGTATAACACCTGGGCTAAATAAGGTGATACATTGTGTCCGTGAAACAGGATGTTGGAGGAACATGCTAATCAACAACACATAATTGGAGGAATAGCAACATTGTTGCAACAGAACGTTATAATCACTTCAAATGGTAAAATAGTTACATTGTAGCTACTAATAACTAACAATACCATATCCTAAATAGCTCGTTTGCTATCTAGATAAATACAAGTAGATTTAAACGACAAGGCACCATTCTCCCCGAATAACGGGATAGCAAGCTAACGTTAGCTATTTGTTCCATGACAGTGGGAAGAAATGACCAAACCACCAACCAAATAGCTGTAGCATGCTAGCTTGCTACTAGCTAACATTGATAACATGAAAAAGCATGTCTAGTTCTCAATATTTCCATTATAAATCTATACATACCCATAGAAAGCCATATGAGAACAACCGTTGTGTCCATTTTACATTTGAGTCGGGTGAATTTTACATGGAAATATATATTTTTCTCATCGCTAGTGGTTTGACAGCCATAACAAGCATCCCTGAAATTCCAGCCTCCGCCTCCTCCTTCCCGAGCGCTTTCATTGGTTGGAACATCTGGAGCAGAAGCTGGAAAATAAGATGCGCAGTCAAATGAAAATGTATAGCAAATTACGCAAATCAATGGGGCAACGCCTATCATAAAACGGGTGTGATGCAATTTCATCTAAGTTAAAAACCATCGCTATTCAATTTACATAATCGAATTAATTAAAAAACGATCTGTCTGTCTGTGTTTATGTCTGTCTGTCTCGCTCTCTTTCTCTCACCCCCCCCCTCCCTCTCTCTCTCTCTCTATGCATTGCTTCCAAAATTATGTAGATGTGATATTGACCTTGCGTGACAAACACAACCCCTCCATCCCTAACACCCCTCCTTGCAGTGTGTATGAAAAAATAAAAAATAAAAACATGTAAATGTAAATGGCTCTGGATAAGAGCATCTGCTAAATGACTAAAATGTAAAAAAATGTAAGCCCAGCTGTAAAGAGTGCGGTGAGATGTCTGAGAAGTCTATTAAAATCTGTTCTCCCCCCTGTGGTGAGCCAGAGCAGACAGATGGCCATGCTCAGCCCCTCAGCCCCCTTTCCTCTTTGGGCTATTCAGCTCAGAGAAGGGTCCTGAAGAAGGAAGAAAGGGTCAGTCGGACTCTTAAAGGCCCAGTGTTTTTTCTGTGTTTTGTATCATATTGTGCAACAGCCGATGAAACTAACACTATAAAAGTGTGAAAATATTTGATCAGTGTTATTTTCTCATAGTTGCTGGTTGAAAATCCAATCTACACAGGACCTTCTAATCAGCAGGTTTGCATGGGCGGGAGTTTCGGCTATCCATGGTGACATCACCATGCGGTAAATTAGTTAATAGACCAATAACAAACATGGTTCCAAACCTCTCTGCCAATAACAGAAAGTTTTCATTTTTCCCCTCCCCACTCAGACCACTCCCAGACAGTCCTATCAAAATTCTTGCTTCAAAATTGTTTTTACTGCTAAAAAGCCATTTTTGTCCATTTTAATGGACATCTATTACAGTAAGGTACTTAATTGTTACCCAGAAATTAATTGATATTGATATAAAAACCGCTGCATTGGGCCTTTAAGTCTCCATCTTGCCCCCTTGGAGTTTATTATGCTGGGCACAGATACAGTAGGTCAATGTAAATAGTCTGGGTGGCCATTTGATACATTTTTCAGCAGTCAACAATACAGTAGTACAGTGGGGAGAACAAGTATTTGATACACTGCCGATTTTGCAGGTTTTCCTACTTACAAAGCATGTAGAGGTCTGTAATTTTTATCATAGGTACACTTCAACCGTGAGAGACGGAATCTAAAACAAAAATCCAGAAAATCACATTGTATGATTTTTAAGTAATTAATTTGCATTTTATTGCCCACTCCTCCATACAGACCTTCTCCAGATCCTTCAGGTTTCGGGGCTGTCGCTGGGCAATACAGACTTTCAGCTCCCTCCAAAGATTTTCAATTGG
This sequence comes from Coregonus lavaretus, assembly GCF_964263955.1. Lineage (NCBI taxonomy): Eukaryota > Metazoa > Chordata > Actinopteri > Salmoniformes > Salmonidae > Coregonus > Coregonus lavaretus. Next base: position 9,725,365 of record NC_139994.1, on the reverse strand, counting down.
GTTCAGGTCTGGAGACTGGCTAGGCCACTCCAGGACCTTGAGATGCTTCTTACGGAGCCACTCCTTAGTTGCCCTGATTTTTAAGTAATTAATTTGCATTTTATTGCATGACATAAGTATTTGATCACCTACCAACCAGTAAGAATTCCGGCTCTCACAGACCTGTTCGTTTTTCTTTAAGAAGCCCTCCTGTTCTCCACTCATTACCTGTATTAACTGCACCTGTTTGAACTTGTTACCTGTATAAAAGACACCTGTCCTCACACTCAATCAAACAGACTCCAACCTCTCCACAATGGCCAAGACCAGAGAGCTGTGTAAGGACATCAGGGATAAAATTGTAGACCTGCACAAGGCTGGGATGGTCTACAGGACAATAGGCAAGCAGCTTGGTGAGAAGGCAACAACTGTTGGCGCAATTATTAGAAAATGGAAGAAGTTCAAGATGACGGTCAATCACACTCGGTCTGGGGCTCCATGCAAGATCTCACCTCGTGGGGCATCAATGAGGAAGGTGAGGGATCAGCCCAGAACTACACGGCAGGACCTGGTCAATGACCTGAAGAGAGCTGAGACCACAGTCTCAAAGAAAACCATTAGTAACACACTACGCCGTCATGGATTAAAATCCTGCAGCGCACGCAAGGTCCCCCTGCTCAAGCCAGCGCATGTCCAGGCCCGTCTGAAGTTTGCCAATGACCATCTGGATGATCCAGAGGAGGAATGGGAGAAGGTCATGTGGTCTGATGAGACAAAAATAGAGCTTTTTGGTCTAAACTCCACTCGCCGTGTTTGGAGGAAGAAGAAGGATGAGTACAACCCCAAGAACACCATCCCAACCGTGAAGCATGGAGGTGGAAACATCATTATTTGGGGATGCTTTTCTGCAAAGGGGACAGGACGACTGCACCGTATTGAGGGGAGGATGGATGGGGCCATGTATCACGAGATCTTGGCAAACAACCTCCTTCCCTCAGTAAGAGCATTGAAGATGGGTCGTGGCTGGGTCTTCCAGCATGACAACGACCCGAAACACACAGCCAGGGCAACTAAGGAGTGGCTCCGTAAGAAGCATCTCAAGGTCCTGGAGTGGCCTAGCCAGTCTCCAGACCTGAACCCAATAGAAAATCTTTGGAGGAAGCTGAAAGTCCGTATTGCCCAGCGACAGCCCTGAAACCTGAAGGATCTGGAGAAGGTCTGTATGGAGGAGTGGGCCAAAATCCCTGCTGCAGTGTGTGCAAACCTGGTCAAGACCTACAGGAAACGTATGATCTCTGTAATTGCAAACAAAGGTTTCTGTACCAAATATTAAGTTCTGCTTTTCTGATGTATCAAATACTTATGTCATGCAATAAAATGCAAATGAATTACTTAAAAATCATAGAATGTGATTTTCTGGATTTTTGTTTTAGATTCCGTCTCTCACAGTTGAAGTGTACCTATGATAAAAATGACAGACCTCTACATGCTTTGTAAGTAGGAAAACCTGCAAAATCGGCAGTGTATCAAATACTTGTTCTCCCCACTGTATATTATATGTGTAGAGATTTGCTATAATGTTCTTTATTGGGTGCATTCAATGCACGGTGAAGAATAGCATAGCATCTCCTCTTCTCTGCAGTGCCAGGATGTTTTTCTCTCTCAATTTCCAAGATTACTTTTTTAGGTCGCTTAGCAACAGATTTGAGGTGCTAGTAATTGTAGGTGGAGATGGTGAGTGTCATGTATCTTATCATATAGCCTATATACTGTAGTCTATATGGGGATTCCCATTCATTGGCCAGTTGAGGACTAAACACTGTATTCAGTGGGGGAAACTATGTTGGTCAGTACAAGCCTTCTAGAAATCGGCTGCATTAGCACATGCCTTCACTCTGCACTGGATCTCATTTTCTAAACAGACATGCCTTTGATCCAGCTAATCATCATGCCAATGTGAAATCTATTTATCCCATAATGAACTGCATCAAACCTGATCCTCTCCCCTTGCTTCATTGCATCCCCAATATGACCATGTCAAGTGAATAGTGTACTAAATACAGAATATTACTATAATAATACCGCTAGTGAGTACTTTTTTTGTGATAGTGGAGTGTCCATGATGTTGTTATTATTAAAACGGCATCTCCACATTAAAAAAGGAATAATGAGGCCCTTTCAGACAAAGATCCCTAGATTCTTAATCACATGACCCAGTCAGTTGCATATGCTGTAGGCTAGTTCCCTTGACTCAAGACTTTTATTCTAATACTGCATTGTTTTCTTAGATTCATATGATGTGTGGTGGTACATTTAACCCCTTAGGTACTGTAAATGGTAGGATAAGTAATTTAAACCTAACCCTATCCTTAACCACACTGCTAACCTTTTTATGATAAAGCCAATTTTGACTTTGCGGCTGTGGTAACTAGTGAAAGCCCCCTAATAAAGCCAGTGAAGTTATTTGTGGTGGTATTTCTGCCAGACTGCACTTTACTGGAACCCAGTCTGTGCAGATTATTGGACCAAACCATTACTGCGATGAGGTTGAACACCTGTCACATGTGTATGCCATTTGCAAAACATCATATTTCCTAAATGTAAAATATGTTTTCGTTACTCGTTGATTAAGATATATAAGATGTTTTCACCTTAGAAAACATCCAGTTGCGCACCCCTCATTGAGATCGAATATTTAATAGCGTGGACTCCCACATTGTGCACACGGCAGCATCACCCATTGCCTGCAATGGCGTTGTCTAGCAGTGTGTAGACCACGGCTTGTATGTCAAAGTGTCAATAGGGCGACACAGTACTGGACTATCGACGGGCTTGAATGGAAATGTCGTATTGGAGGGGATTTATAACGATAGCAGAGTATTTCATGTGAATTTTTACTGGACTATGTTATCACATGAAGCAATGAACGTAAGTCACTCTTTTGTTTTGTGCATTGTGAAACATCGAGGGTAGCCTAGTGTAAACAGTTAACTTCTGCTTTTTCTATACATGATAAACAACACTATGCAGTAGGCCTATCGTTTTCCTTTTACATGGGCTACTGAAATTAAATAATGTATTATAATATATAGAGTTCATATGGAGCTGACAACCATGTATGTGTGGGTGATGCGCGTCTATCTGTTAGATTTAGGATAGAGCTCGAGCTGATACAATGTTACACGTTCCAGTTTTATCTTCGTCTCGAAGTTTACCATTTATGTCGGACGTTGATAAATGGCTGGGCAGATAGGCTACTGCTTTCCGAAAATGATTCTAGCACGTTTATATTGTTTATCATAGCAGCAAACGGGTGCATTTGCAGAACGTTGCAATTTGACATTTTCGTTGACCAGCTAGCTGATGATGATAATCGACTGGGTGCTATGCAACTGCTGTCAGCATCCGATATCTTTTCAGTCATTGTAAAATGTATCCGATATCTTTTCACTTTGTAATATTGTAACATTTGTCTTTGTTCTCGTGTGTCTCAGTGTTCTCCACCTGATAGCCTACGTAGCCCATGTGGGATTTTTTTATTAGCAAATGTGAATCTCACAAACAGGGTGGTATGATGAAATTACAGTAACATAATAGTAATAACACATTTGAAATAAGGGCATTTTTATAATGAAATGAAAATTGCGTTGTTCATACTCAAATTATATCAACATTATGTAAACAAATGGAATCCACAGTGATTTGGATCGTTTTTATCAATGGATTATATCACAGTTATGTGTGTGGTGTGTAAACAACTCCCCCTTGCACCCTTTGCCTAAAATCGTCTAGCCTGCATTTTTCTGCCTGCCTGCTTTATGAGCTGAACTGTCCTTTGGTCCTTGTATTAATCGAGATGATCATGCAGAATGCCTCGGGCTGGGGCTGTGGTGAGGCAGTAAACTACATGGTCAGACCTCAGGCTCAGGATAGGCTACTATCCTACACTGAAAAGATTAACATTAGGACCATAATGGAGAGAAGACATGTCTCTATCACACAAACATTGAATTTGTGTTGCAAGGTGCTATAGTTCACATTTATTCATGTAAATGTATTCAACAATGTTCAAGATGTTTCGTGTTTAGTTGAGTCTCTATCTCCAGAAGGCCCACACATGATTTCCATCACCCATATTGATCAGGGCTTGTTTTAGCTTACACATGAGGAAGTGAGTATTGATTAGATAAATGGGTCAACTCACTGCTTTCTGAACAGAGGAAACATTACCATCAGGATGTGTTTTAGTAGTGATGGAGATAAAAAACATACAGTTGCATATCGGGATATTATTTTTGATGATATATCGTATTGTATCGTTTTGACAATATTGCAATATGGCTGTACCTTCACCAAAACTCCAGTATTTTTCCTTCATAGCTTGTTCTCCATCTTCTTTTTAAATAGGGAGCCAATTTGTTTTCAGCACTTTTATTTCCATGACTGATCAAAACTCATTTTCCCATGGCTCTCTCTTCTCCCTCTGCAGCAAACATATGGTGGGCAATATGTTTGGACCATGGAATCGCAATAAAATAACAGTATTGAATCGCAATACATATAGAATCGTGAGAATCTCAATACATATATTTTATATTCAGTGCATTTCTAGTGCTAAGAGCTTTTAACAGATAGAGCGTCGTCTATGATTACCTTGCACTTTAAGTTAAGATTAATTCATGCTAGGAATGGCATTTATGAAATGTTCTAATGCTGAATTGCAATTGATCTCCCCCTCATGTTGTAGTGTAAAACATCATTATGACAGGTTGGTTGGTATCTCTTGTATCTAACAGGCATCTCCTTTTATCTCCCAGGTGTCCATGGCCTCTAATGAAGTGTGAAATCAAATCACAGTGATAATCACACAGGCAGGGCACTCGCTGGACGCTACAGTAGTATATGTGAGATGAAGGCCCAGCGATGCTGCTGAGAGCCCCTCCTCCTCCTCGCCTCTGACTCCATCATGCTGAAGACGGCGGCCTCGGGGGAGAGGACCGCTCTCCGGAGCGCCTCCCCCCACCGCAACGCCTACAGGACAGAGTTCCAGGCCCTAAAGAAGGCCTTCGACCAGCCGCCCCGGCAGGACAGCAAGGAGCCCCAGCTCAAGGACACCGAGCGGGTCACCCAGCGCCGGGGACGACAGTATGGAGCCCACGTCAGCCGCATCAAGGACATGTTCATGCAGATGCAGGGCACGGAGAGCGCCGGCACTGCCACCAGGCAGGAAGACCCGTTGCCTCAGAAGATGACCAAGCCCTCCAACTTCATCAACAAGGCGGACGGCTCAGTCATCAAGCTGACGCAGCACCCTACAGCGGACCGGACCAGCGCAGGGTCAAAGGTCGTAGAGACCAGGAAGCTGTTTGAGCAGCAGTCACGTGACGCGTCCCAGTCGCCTGTCTACTCCTACGGCCGGGAGAAGAGGGGTTCCCATGAGCACCTGGACGACTGGCGAGGGTCGCGCTCCAACAGGGGCAGCACAGACTCCCTGGACTCGCTGTGTTCCAGAACGGAAGCCCAGTCGCCCACCGTGAGCCAGCTGAGCGCTGTGTTTGAAAATGTCGACCACCAGGGAGGGGGAGGAGGGGGCGGGGGTCCATTCCGGCGAGGCTACGGAGGCCGGGCACTCTACTCCCCTGATAACTTCCACCGGCACGGCGACCTCAGCGAAGATGACTCGCGCCAGTCCCCGGTGCGTGGTGGAGGGTACAGGAACCGCGTGGGGGGCAAACTTCCCGTGTCCTCATCCTCAGAGGACCTCCTCAGCCCTAGCCCGCTGTCGGAGGCGGTGGAGCTAAAACCCTTCCTGCAAGAGAAGGAGTCCCAGGAAAGAGAGGAGACAACAGGGGAGTTAGGACAGAGGGACAGGGAGAGACATCCTGTAGGGGCCACCACCAACGGAGGGGAAGTGAACGGATCGTATGAGGAGAAACAGACGGAGGAAACCGAGACCTCCAGAGAGACGGAGGGAGTCTGCACGGACTCACGGCCCACAAATGACGCCACCGTTGGGGATAAGACTTCAGAGGACACCTATGATACCCCAGCTACCCCAGCCCAGGACGAGGCAGAAGCCCGTGGGGAGGAGGTGGAGGTGGAGAAGGCTTCCTCCTCCCCCAGGGTCTCTCCAGAGGACCAGGCAGAAGAGCCCAATGAGGAATACAGTGGGAACGAGAGGGTGATTTTTAACGCGGACGGGGACGCTTGCTACCAAGGCTGGGGGGAGAGCTGTACTGACCCTGAGGATGACCTTTACGGTGACGATGATGTCATCTATGACCCTGGGAATGATCTTACTGAGATCCCTGGTCTACCAGAGGAAGAGAAGGAGGATATCCCTCAGAAGAGAAAACTACGCTTCAGCACCAAACCCATGATGGTAAGTCTGTTTTTTCATGTTGTGGCTTTTTACCTCATCAGTGTTGGGTAATATTTCCAGGTGTAAGGTGCTGGGTCAGTTTCATATTTCCCCCACTAATGGTTAAGGTTAAGATTGATGTAGGAAAAGCTGATCCTAGATCTGTTAACATTTAATGTTTTTCGGGTCATTTAATTATGATGAGATAATCTGAGTTTAGCCGACTCCCTTCATGTCCCAACATACCATTTATAATACCATTAGTCAGGTAACTTGTATTTGGAGATTTGATTTGAACATAGAACTCCTCAACCTACAGTACCAAAGGTACAGGGCAAGGGATTACGTTGATGTACATTTTTATACATTTTTAGAATATGTTTGCATCACATTTAGCCATAGCAGGTCAGATGAATTCAGCAGATTATTCTGAATATATAAAACTCTTTACATTATTACAGTTCTGTTTTCGAAGGATTACATCCTGTTTATAATGGGTGCGTCTCGTTTCAAATACCTCCAGTTGCTTTATTTGCTTGTTCTTGGAGATCTGTTGACTCTGCGGCAAACAATGACCTCCCTGTCTGTGTTATTGCTACTGATATGAACATTAACACTGATCAAGAACTGTGTGTGTCTGTGTGTGTGTGTGTGTGTGTCTGTGTGTGTGTGTGTGTGTGTGTGTGTCTAAGAAGGGAGTGTGTATGGGATCAGAGGCTAGCTAAGACAAACATTCCAAAGATTGGGGATCGATCCTATTAACATGCTGTAACGGAGTAGAACAAGTACCCCAGTTATATGTGATGTTGGACCTGCTAATCTTCCTCACATACTTACACACACAGGAGCAGCCGGAACACACACTAATGGAGGCACATGAACGCACACGCCGGCACACACACATATATACACATTTGTGTGCTGTGGCTTTTCCCTTATTGAAGAGGATAGGGTCAGCGAGGTTTACTTTTTCGTATGAAGGAAACCATATTCTTAAAATTCCATAATCAGATCACATCCCCACGCCACACTCAATTTTAATTATCAGATAAGCCGGCTAATTCTAAACGTGATACTGTATATAGGTCTGCCAGACATGCTGCCCAATGTATTATAATTATACAAATAAACCATAACCAGCCATCACAATATGAAACATTGACTGCTTTTAAAACAGGAATATTGGGGGTTGAGGGTTAGAGGGTTAGAAAAATGTATTGAAGTGTCACTCCACAATGATACAATAATACAAAATACAAAAACAACACTTTGTGGACCATTTTTTGTGTTTTGAGGCACTAAAATCAATCATGGTCAAACGTGTATGTGTGTGTGTGTGTGGAGCTGAAATGTTAAGGAGCTCCAGGCATCTGTTCTCCCAGAGAAGGTCTTAGCTCCTGCTCTTTAATCATATGGAATATTAAACTGATGTAGTGTTTTTTTCTCCTTCTCTCTCTCTCTCTCTCCCCCCCCCCCCCCCCCCTCTTTCTCCCCCCTCTCCTTCTCTCTCTCCCCTCTTTCTCTCTCCTCTCCTTCTCTCTCTCTCCCCTCCTTCTCTCTCCCCCTCTCCTTCTCTCTCTCTCTTCTCTCTCTCTCCTCTCTCCCCTCTCTCTCTCTCTCTCTCTCTCTCTCTCTCTCTCTCTCTCTCTCCTCTCCTTCTCTCTCTCCACTCTCTCTCTCCTCTCCTGCTCTCTCTCTCCCCTCTCCTTCTCTCTCTCCCCTCTCCTTCTCTCTCTCCCCTCTCTCTCCTCTCCTTCTCTCTCTCCCCTCCTTCTCTATCTCCTCTCCTTCTCTCTCTCTCCCCTCTCATTCTCTCTCTCTCTCTCTTCTCCTTCTCTCTCTCTCCCCCCTCTCTCTCTCTCTCCTCTCCTTCTCTCTCTCCCCCCTCTCCTTCTCTCTCTCTCCCCTCTCTCTCTCCCCTCTCATTCTCTCTCTCTCCCCTCTCCTTCTCTCTCTCTCCCCTCATGTCATACCCCATCAGAACCCAAAATAAAAGCTTGTTTTACTCCAATGTTTGCAAACAAAGTAAATGTAAACAAACACTCTATAGACTCAAAACATGGTTAAAACTATCATTTTGATATCATGGATGGTCAGTCCTTTCATCCATACCTCTGTCTATTCATTTGAGAGTGGTTACATTTGTCCAGTGCTCAGCTTTTTTGTTGTTTCAACTGCTGATTCCCCCTTTAATTGATCTGGAAATCTATTTGGAGGCTGCTAGCAGCTTGGGGAAATCTGGTACATAAGCTTGTGGCGGCTGGTGATATAAAAACACACTTTGTTTATTCCTTTCTGAATTGATGCACACACATTTAATGCCGGTATACTGCTCTATACAAACAGAAAGATTGTTTAACTAACTGATTTTTATTTATATATTTAGGTACCAGGTGAGATGTTTTCCCCTCCCTACTTATGATCTCCATACACCCACTTATTTATAACAGAGTATCCCAGTGTGGAGGGACTCTGCTGGGCTTGTCTGAGGCAGAGCCAGCCTCTTTTCCTGGAGGGTCTGGGTCTGACGCATAGGACATCAGTCTTACTGGTCATAAGAGCCACTCAGCTTATCCTTGGCATCATGGCCTCCTCAGCCAGTCATGGGCTGCATCCAAAAAGGCAGCCTTTTGCCTAGTTAGTGCACTACTTATGACCAGTGCCCATTGGGCTTTGGTCAAAAGTAGTGCACTATAAAGGTAATAGGGTGCCAGTAGTGCACTATAATGTGAATAGGGTGCCATTTAGAGCGCAGACATGGCCAGGCCATGTCACATCTCAAGACTCTGCTGTGCTGGTGTGTTACTGTGCAGCTCCCTCTGTAGCTACCATGTTCTACAGTCACTGTTCATATCATATAGGATTAGGAATGGTAAATCCAGAACATGAGAAATGGGATGCTTTAGGATACTTTGATCTATATACAGTTGAAGTCGGAAGTTTACATACACCTTAGCCAAATACATTTAAACTCAGTTTATCACAATTCTTGACATTTAATCCTAGTAAAAATTCCCTGTCTTTGGTCAGTTAGGATCACCACTATATTTTAAGAATGTGAAATGTCAGAATAATAGTAGAGAGAATGATTTATTTCAGCTTTTATTTATTTCATCACATTCCCAGTGGGTCAGAAGTTTACATACACTCAATTAGTATTTGGTAGCATTGCCTTTAAATTGTTTAACTTGGGTCAAACGTTTCGGGTAGCCTTCCACAAGCTTCCCACAATAAGTTGGGTGAATTTTGGCCCATTCCTCCTGACAGGGGTGGTGTAACTGAGTCAGGTTGGTAGGCCTCCTTGCTCGCACACGCTTTTTCAGTTCTGCCCACAAATTTTCTATAGGATTGAGGTCAGGGCTTTGTGATGGCCACTCCAATACCTTGACTTTGTTGTCCTTTGTGGCCATTTTGCCACAACTTTGGAAGTATGCTTGGGGTCATTGTCAATTTGGAAGACCCATTTGCGACCAAGCTTTAACTTCCTGACTGATGTCTTGAGATGTTGCTTCAATATATCCACATCATTTTCCTTCCTCATGATGCCATCTATTTTGTGAAGTGCACCAGTCCCTCCTGCAGCAAAGCACCCCCACAGCATGATGCTGCCACCCCCGTGCTGCACGGTTGGGATGGTGTTCTTCGGCTTGCAAGTTCCCCCTTTTTCCTCCAAACATAACGATGGTCATTATGGCCAAACAGTTACATTTTTGTTTCATCAGACCAGAGGACATTTCCCCCAAAAGTACTATCTTTGTCCCCATGTGCAGTTGCAAACCGTAGTCTGGCTTTTTTATGACGGTTTTGGAGCAGTGGCTTCTTCCTTGCTGAGCGGCCTTTCAGGTTATGTCGATATAGGACTCGTTTTACTGTGGACATAGATACTTTTGTACCTGTTTCCTCCAGCATCTTCACAAGGTCCTTTGCTGTTGTTCTGGGATTGATTTGCACTTTTCGCACCAAAGTACGTTAATCTCTAAGAGACAGAACGCGTCTCCTTCCTGAGCGGTATGACGGCTGCGTGGAGTTTATACTTGCGTACTATTGTTTGTACAGATGAACGTGGTACCTTCAGGCGTTTGGAAATTGCTCCCAAGGATGAACCAGACTTGTGGAGGTCTACATATATTTTTCTGAGATCTTGGATGATTTCTTTAGATTTTCCCATGATGTCAAGCAAAGAGTCACTGAGTTTGAAGGTAGGCCTTGAAATACATCCACAGGTACACCTCCAATTGACTCAAATTATGTCAATTAGCCTATCAGAAGCTTCTAAAGCCATGACATCATTTTCTGGAATTTTCCAAGCTGTTTAAAGGCACAGTCAACTTAGTGTATGTAAACTTCTGACCCACTGGAATTGTGATACAGTGAATTATAAGTGAAATAATCTGTCTGTAAACAATTGTTGGAAAAATGACTTGTGTCATGCACAAAGTAGATGTCCTAACCGACTTGCCAAAACTATAGTTTTTTAACAAGAAATTTGTGGAGTGGTTGAAAAACAAGTTTTAATGACTTCAACTGTAGCTCACCCTTAATCAGTCTGGGGAATAGCAGAACACACACACAGAGAACTACAGTACTGTGTCCCTTTGCAGCAAGGACTTTTCAACATTACCCTTAGTAACTAACTGTCTGTTCTAATCGAAAGGTCATTTGATCTTGTTCAGGATACTGGTAATGCAAACAGGGGCCTCTACCACCTCTTTCTGGGATTCTCTCCCTGTCACTGTCCCCTCCTCTCCTCCTTATTGCCTTTAGTAAATACTGGCTCTTGTGATAGCTTCCTTGCCTGAGACCTAGAAACTCATGTTAGCTCTCCAAGCTATCGCAGAGGCTTTAGCTCAGTGGGCTACCACAGTCTTGTGGCGTGTAGGAGACCCTGGTTCAAACCCAGTGGGTCACACCTACTGTTGTGCAGGACAGATAGTCCCTTGCTACCACTGTCCCCTCTTCCTCCACTTGAATGGCGTTTATAGCAGCTGTAATGAAACGTTCGTGTCTACTATTGAAAAGTCGTTTTTGCCCCAGCTGTGACATCTTGATTTCCTAATGGAATGAAGCACATGTGAAGGACTGACTGGTAGGCAGAGGCACTAGTGAATGAACATTGAAGTAATTGTGTAATTGTATCCTCTCTGTGCTGCGCTTACATCAAAGAGGCTAGTGTTTTGTCCATTAGGGTCTTTGCTCACCGTTTAGCCTGCTGTACTCTGTCAGTCACATGGTGAGCAGTGAAGAATGTAGCTCCGAAGAACCAAAGGCATATTAAATCAATGTGGAGAGGAGTAGATCTATACTGAGAGGGGCTGAATTTATTGAACAGTCAGCCTTACGGAGAAAGTATGGACAGTTTTATGTTGTACTCTACCTTTGTTTTCATTTGACTCTGATAAAGGGTTGGGATTGTCTAGCTCTGGTCCAGGGTGTTAGTGTGCGTTCCTCTACAAATGAATCCAACCACCTCAAACCAAATATGTTCTCTCTCTCTCTCTCTCTACATGATTTGACTGTCAACATCTGTCGGAGTCCCTGAAATAACATCATCATCTGAAAATGTCACCTTTGGTAAATGAGATGGCCTGTAGCCTAACCCTTTCCTCACTGTAGCCTTCTAACAGGATTAGGGCCTCTAGCCTGGCTACAGATCTTTGTACTTGCGCCAACAATGCAGACTATCAAAGATAGTCAGAGGATTCATTGTCTAAAGCACATCTGGACAAGGCTATAGCATAGGTGCTCAGAGCCTCCGGAAGAGGCTGATATTCATGGGAGAGAGACAGAGGATTTGGTTCGTATACAGTTTAGAGGTTATTTTCCCTTCTAAATATTCAGAGGGATTTAGGTGGTATTCATGTGTAAACAAAACCATGGCATACAGGTCTGTGACAGTGTGCCTCGGTCTCTCTCTCCATCCCCCACCCTCTCTCTGACTGAACTCAGTGAAGCAGTGTAACCCCCTCCCCGTCAGACTGAACAATCTGTAATCTTTGTTGGGCTGTAATGAAACTGAACATGGAATCTGTGTTGGGATGTAATGAGACTGAACATGGAATCTGTGTTGGGCTGTAATGAGACTGAACACGTAATCTTTGTTGGGCTGTAATGAGACTGAACACGTAATCTTTATTTTTTTTTATTATTTTTTTTTCATTTAGCAGACGCTCTTATCCAGAGCAACTTACAGGAACAATTAGGGTTAAGTGCCTTGCTCAAGGGCACATCGACAGATTTTTCACCTAGTCGGCTCGGGAATTAGAACCAGCGACCTTTCGGTTACTGGCACAACGCTCTTAACCACTAAGCTACCTGCCGCCCTTTGTTGGGCTGTAATGAGACTGAACATATAATCTGTGTTGGGATGTAATGAGACAGAACAAGTCATCTGTGTTGGGATGTAATGAGACCGACCATGGTTTCATGAGGCAGAGGGTTTCATAATGAAAGGGCCTTTTGCACAATGAAGCCCAACAAATACAGACGCTCCATTGGCTTGAGCTTCAGACGCTTCCAGAATGCACACTTTGTTTGTGTCCCAAATGACACCCTATTCTATACACTTATACTGTACTGCACTACTTTTGACCAGCCCAGCCATACAGTCTGTGTCCGAAATGGCCCCCTATTCCTTATATAGAAGACTGTTCAGCCAGCCAAATCTAGTGGCATTTCGGACGCTGACTATCACTGTGTCATGTGACGGGTCTAAGTTTTCTGAACAGACGTCATCTTTAAGGGAACTGAAATCTGGTGTTGAAGGATTTCACTCTTCTCTCTATCACGTCTGTGATAGTGACAATAACTTCAAACTCGGGGGCGAAGGTGTGTGTGTGTGTGTGTGTATGTATGTGTCAAATCATATCAAATCAATGTTTATTTGTCACATGCGTCGAATACGACTGGTGTAGACTTTACCGTGAAATGTTTGCTTATGAGCGCATCCCAACGATGCAGAGTTTAATAATAATAATAAAATAGTAACAAGAGGAATAAAATAAAATACACAAGAATGAAGCTAAGTGTGTGTGTGTCTCTCTCTATATATACAGTAGCAGTCAAAAGTTTGGACACACCTACTCATTCAAGGGTTTTTCTTTATTTTTTTACTATTTTCTACATTGTAGAATAACATCAAAACTATGAAATAACACTTATGGAATCATTTAGTAACCCATTTTTTTTTAAACAAATCAAAATATATTTTAGATTTTAGATTCTTCAAAGTAGCCACCCTTTGCCTTGATGACAGCTTTGCACACTCTTGGCATTCTCTCAACCAGCTTCATGAGGTAGTCACCTGGAATGCTTTTCCAACAGTCTTGAAGGAGTACCCACATATGCTGAGCACTTTTTGGCTGCTTTTCCTTCACTCCAACTCATCCCAAACCATCTCAATTGGGTTGAGGTCGGGTGATTGTGGAGGCCAGGTCATCTGATGCAGCACTCCATCACTCTCCTTCTTGGTCAAAAAGCCCTTACACAGCCTGGAGGTGTGTTTTGGGTCATTGTCACAAAGACACGGCGGTTGGAACCAAAAATCTCAAATTTGGACTCATCAGACCAAAGGACAGATTTCCACCGGTCTAATGTCCATTGCTCATGTTTCTTGGCCCAAGCAAGTCTCTTCTTATTATTGGTGTCCTTTAGTAGTGGTTTCTTTGCAGCAACTCAACCATGAAGGCCTGATTCACGCAGTCTCCTCTGAACAGTTGATGTTGAGATGTATCTGTTACTTGAACTCTGTGAAGCATTTATTTGGGCTGCAATCTGAGGTGCAGTTAATTGCCGATTTCTGAGGCTGGTAACTCTAATTAACTTATCCTCTGCAGCAGAGGTAACTCTGGGTCTTCCTTTCCTGTGGCGGTCCTCATGAGAGCCAGTTTCATCATAGTGCTTGATGGTTTTTGCGACTGCACTTGAAGAAACTTTCAAAGTTCTTGAAATTTTCCGGATTGACTGACCTTCATGTCTTAAAGTAATGATGGACTGTAATTTCTCTTTGCTTATTTGAGCTGTTCTTGCCATACTATGGACTTGGTCTTTTACCAGATAGGGCTATCTTCTGTATACCAACACAACTGATTGTCCCAAACGCATTAAAAAGGAAAGAAATTCCACAAATTAACGTTTTTTTTTGGGGGTGGGGGGTGGTATTTTACCCCTCTTTTTCTCAACAATTTCGTGGTGTCCAATTGGTAGTTACAGTCTTTGTTCCATCGCTGCAACCCCCGTACGGACATGGGAGAGGCGAAGGTCGAGAGTTGTGCGTCCTCCGAAACACAACCCAACCGAGCCGCACTGCTTCTTGACACAGTGCCCGCTTAACCCGGAAGCCAGCCGCACCAATGTGTCGGAGGAAACACCGTACACCTGGCGACCGAGTCAGTGTGCACTGCGCCCGGCCCGCCACAGGGGTCGCTAGTGCACGATGGGACAAGGAAATCCCTGCTGGCCAAACCCTCACTACCCTGGACGACGCAGGGCCAATTGTGCGCTGCCCCATGGGTCTCCCAGTCTCGGCCGGCTGCGACAGAGCCTGTACTCGAACCAGGATCTCAAGTGGCCTTAGACCACTGCGCCACTCGGGAGGCCCCCACAAATTAACTTTTAACAAGGTGCACCTGTTAATTGAAATGCATTCCAGTTTACTACCTCATGAAGCTGGTTGAGAGAATGCCAAGAGTGTGCAAAGCTGTCATCGAGGTAAAGGGTGGCTACTTTGAAAAATCTCAAATCTCACATATATTTTGATTTGTTTAACACTTTTTTGGTTACTACATGATTCCAAATGTGTTATTTCATAGTTTTGATCTCTTCACTATTATTCTACAATGTAGAAAATAGTAAAAATAAAGAAAAACCCTGGAATGAGTAGGAGTTCTAAAACTTTTGACTGGTACTGTATATATCCATCTGTGTGTATTACTCATGTTGTGGTGTTTTTGTTTGCTTGTTTCGGTGACACCCGACCCTCTGGGGTTACATTTGTAACGATCCAGGAAACCTGATCTGAGGCCTGTGGTTATGGAGGCCTCCTGCCCGGTCCGTCGTCAGTTGTTGGTCGATGATGTGTACAGAGGTCCGTGTCAGTCGCCTCCTGTGACATCACAGTCTTCTCACAGAGGCAGAGCGCCACGTCTGCGTCCCAAAATGCACTCTATTCCCTAGTGCACTACTTTTGACCAGGGCCCATATGGCTCTGGTCAAAGTAGTGCACTATGTAGGGAATAGGGTGATATTTGAGACTCAGCCCAGGAGGCCTCTTAACAGTGACACAGTGTTCAGTGTGATGCAGAGCCACCCAGCCAACAGGGTTACTGCCATCTCACTCAGTTCTCTTGCCTATTGTGGGTCAGATATACTCTGAGGCCTACACTTGAAAAGTTAAGTTAAAAACACATACAGTATGTTGCACTGTATACAATGTTCAAGTGAGCTATTGAGCTACTGTAGTCAACTGAGTGAAGGAATGATGGAATGGTTGAAATCCTCTATTCCATGATAATGTCTGTGTAGCTCACGATCTATCAGGCAATCAAACCAGTCATTCTAAGTCATTCTAACTAGCCTAATGAATAACATGGGATTTGAGAGGGCGTTTGGATTGAAGAGACACTTATAGTAGTCAGTGCCTTAACAACCATGGCGCTTTTGTTAGCATGGAGAATGTTGTATGCCCCTCCTGCCCACACATCGTATGCATCCCAAATGGCACCCTATTCCCTATATAGAGCCATATGGTCCCTGGTCAAAAGTAGTGCACTATAAAGGGAATATGGTGCCATTTGGGACACAGACATTGTATGTGAAGGAAGGCGAATGCATGACATGAAGGAGACAATTGTTGACATCCATTCAGGGTCTTGCATTCTTTCTTGGGCAGATAAGCTGCCAACAGAGTCAGCGATTTGGTCATGTCAAATAACAAGCGAAGCAAGCTAAAGCAACCTGGATGGATTTATAGGCCTGTATGCGAACATTTCAGGAATGGGTTGTCTTTATAGAAATGTCTGCAGACATGCTTGTTAGACTGGAGATCTGTGTGTGAATCCCTAATGGCACCCTATTCACTATGTAGTGCACTACTTTTGACCAGGACCCATAGTTCTGACTCATCACATTCTGGGTTTGGAAGAGACTGAGGGGGAAACATCTCCCTTCTCTTTGTCTCTCTCTCTCTCTCTCTCTCTCTCTCTCTCTCTCTCTCTCTCTCTCTCTCTCTAACCCTCCTTCTCTCTCTCTCTCCACTCTTGCTCTTTTTCTATCTCTCTCTCTTTCTCTCTCTCTCTCTCTTTCTCTCTTGCTCTATCTCTCTCGCTAACCCATCTTCTCTCTCCCTCTCTCTCTCTCTCTCTCTCTCTCTCTAACCCTCCTTCTCTCTCTCTCTCTCCACTCTCAATTCAATTCAAAGGGCTTTATTGGCATGGGAAACATATGTTTACATTGCCAAAGCAAGTCAAATAAGATAACAAACAAAAGTGAAATAAACAGGAAAATAAGCAAGGGAAACATTAGTAAACATTAAACTCACAAAGGTTTTAAAAGAATATAGACATTTCAAATAGACAATTGTGCTGTCTGGTTTGCTTAATATAAGGAATTTGAAATGATTTATACTTTTACTTTTAATATGTCAGTATATTTCAGCAATTATATTTACTTTTGATACTTAAGTATATTTAAAACCAAATACTTTTAGACTTTTACTCAAGTAGTATTTTACTTACTGACTTTTACTTGAGTCTTTTTCTATTAAGGTATCTTTACTTTTACTCAAGTATGACAATTGGGTACTTTTTCCACCACTGAGAGTAGGTCATTGTCTTTCCGAAGCATATTGTATGTACAGTATATTGTAGTCCTGCATGTGAATGTTTCTAACCGGTCATGTAAGGAAAACGTGACACAATTTGCCCTTTAATAAGGTCATTCTGGTCACATGTCCATTTACAGTACATAGAATTGACCTGTGATTTGGTGATGGTAGTTGGTGATGTTGATGATGGTGTTGATGGTGGTTGGTGATGGAGCCTACCTTTTCGGGGCGGCAGGTAGCTTAGTGGGTAAGAGCGTTGTGCCAGTAACCGAAAGGTCGCTGGTTCTAATCCCCGAGCCGACTAGGTGAAAAATCTGTCGATGTGCCCTTGAGCAAGGCACTTAACCCTAATTGCTCCTGTAAGTCGCTCTGGATAAGAGCGTCTGCTAAATGACAAAAAATTAAAATTAAAAAATTAAATTAATTAATTAAATTGTTGATGGTTTTGTGATGGTGTTGATGGAGAGTTGATGGTGGTTGGTGATGGTGTTGTCATTAAGGTGGTTCCTCAATAATTATGCATAATACTTGTTGGATGCTAATTTGGTGACTGTCGAGCTGTTTAATTATGCTTTGATATTTTCACACATCATCATCTGATCCAGGAAGGAATTTTCCGAATGACAGCCAAGTGACGATCAGCTGATGTGATAGCTCATGCAATGCAACAACAGCCCAAGTGCTGGAAAAAAGGTGTTCGCCAGGAATGTCCACAATATTTTGGTGTCTCATTAGTTACACCAGTGAAGACAGTTGTGCCTGGATCCATGAAGTATGAAAGGGAAACTAAATAAACATATACTTTTTTTGTGCTCTACTGGTTGCCCTTTACTCATGGCAACGAGCCACAAATCTTGCTGCTGTTACTGCACACTGCAGTATTTTGCCTAACAGATATGGGAGTTTAGCAATGTTTGATTTGTTTTCAAATTCTTTGTGGATCAGTGTGATCTGTGGGAAATATGTGTCTCTAATGTGGTCATACATTTGGCAGGAGGTTAGGAAGTGGAGCTCAGTTTCCACCTCATTTTGTGGGCAGTGGGCACATATCCTGTCATATTTCGAGAGCCAAGTCTGCCTATGGCGACCTCTCAATATTAAGGCTATGCTCACTGAGTCTGTACATATTCTAGGATTTTCTTAATTTAGGGTCAGTCACTGTGGTTAGGTATTCTGCCACTGTGTACTCTCTGTTCAGGGCCAGATAGCGTTCCAATTTGCTCTGTTTTTTGGTTGATTCTTTCCAGTGTGTCAAATAGTAATATTTTTCTCATAATTTGGTTGGGTCTAAATGTGTTTCTGTCCTGGGCCTCTCTGGGGTCTGTTGTTTGTAAACAGAGCCCCATAACCAGCTGGCTGAGGGCTTTGTGGTGGAATGTGTGGGCATCGCTTCCTTTTAGGTGGTTGTAGAATTTAAAAGCTATTTTCTGGATTTTGATAACTAGCGGGTATAGTCCTAATTCTGCACTGCATGCATTGTTTGGGGTTTTGCGTTGGACACAAAGTATATTTTTGAAGAATTCTGCATGCAGAGTCTTAATTCGGTGTTTGTCCCATTTCGTGAATTCTTGGTGGGTGAGTGGACCCCATACCTCACAACCATAGAGGGCAACGGGTTCGATAACTGATTGAAGTATTTTTTGCCAGATCCTAATTGGGATGTTCACTTTAATGTTAGTTTTGATGGCATAGAAGGCCCTTCTTGCCTTGTATCTTAAATCGTTTACCTGTGGTGTTGATGTTTAGGCCAAGGTAGGTGTAATTCTTTGTGTGCTCTAGAGCAACAGTGTCTAGATAAAATGTGTATTTGTTGTCTTGACTACTGGAACTTTTTTGGAACACTATTATATTTGTCTTACTGAGATTCACTGACAGAATCTGTGCAGAAAATCTAGGTGCTGCTGTAGGCCCTCCTTGGTTGGGGATAGAAGTACCAGATCATCTGCAAACAGTAGACATTTGATTTCTGAGTCCAGTAGGGTGAGGCCAGTTGCTGCAGACTGTTCTAGTGCCCTCACCAATTCATTGATATATATGTTGAAGAGGATTGGGCTCAAGCTCCATCCCTGCCTCACCCCACGGTCCTGAGGTAATAAAACTGTGTGTTTTAGCTGCACACTTGTTGTTTGTGTACATTGATTTTATAATGTCAGATGCTTTCCCCCCCCAACACCGCTTTCCATCAATTTGTAGACCCTCATGCCAAATTGAGTCAACAGCTTTTTTGAAATCAACAAAACATGAAAAGACTTTGCTTTTGTTTTTTTTGTTTGTCAATAAGGGTGTGCAGGGTGTATACATGGTCTGTCGTACGGTATTTTGGTAAGAAGCCAATTTGACATTTGCTCAGGACATTGTTTTCACTGATGAAATGTTGGAGTCTGTAGTTGATGATACTGCAGAGGATTTTTCAGAGATTGTGCTGACGCATATTACTCGGTAATTATTGCTGTCAAATTTGTCTCCACTTTTGTGGATTGGGGTGATCAGGCATTGGTTCCAAATTTTAGGGAAGATGCCAGAGCTGAGGATAATGTTGAAGAGTTTAAGAATAGCCCATTTGAATTTGTGGTCTGTATTTTATAATTTCGTTTAGTATACCATCAACAGCACAGGCCTTTTTGGGTTGGAGGGTTTGTATTTTGTCCTGTAGCTCATCCAATGGAATTGGAGAATCCAGTGGATTCTGGTAGTCTTTAATAAGTGATTTTAAGTTTTGTAAATTATCAGGTATATGTTTTTGCTCTTGGTTCTTTGTTATATTGCTGAAAAGGTTGTAGGAGTGGTTTATCTGATTCTATGGATTCTTCAATTACATTGAGCTGTTTTCTGTCATGCTGTTCCTTCTTTTTCCGTGGTGTATTTCTGTATTGTTTTAGTGTTTCACCATAGTGAAGGCGTAAGCTAAGGTTTTCTGTTTCTCTGTGTTTTTGGTTGGATAGGTTCTCAATTTCTTTCTTAGGTTTTTACATTCTTCATCAAACCATTTCTCATTGTTTTTAGTAGTCTTAGGTTTTCTGCAGACATTTTAATTTGATATGTTAGCTGATATGTAAAATATATTGTTCAGGCTTCCTACTGCTAAGTTTACACCTTCACTATTGCAGGAAAACATTTTGTCCAGGAAGTTGTCTAGGAGGGATGGATTTGTTGTTGGCCAATTGTTTTTTTGGTAGGTTTCTACACTACCTTCCTTCCGTCTATAGCATTTCTTAATAGAATGCAGTATGTTTGGCTTCGATGCCTTGGTTGATTATTGCTCTGTTCAAGTAGATTGTGATTTTGCTGTGATCTGATAGTGGTTGTGGGCTGACTGTGAACGCTCTGAGAGACTGTGGGTTGGTGATAAAGTAGTCTACGGTACTACTGCCAAGAGATGAGCTATAGGTGTACCTACCGTAGGAGTCCCCTCAAAGCCTACCATTGACTATGTACATACCCAGCGTGCGACAGAGCTGCAGGAGTTGTGACCCGTTTGTGTTGGTTATGTTGTCGTAGTTGTGTTTTGGGGGGGGGGGGAGTATTTGATCCCCTGCTGATTTTGTACGTTTGCCCACTGACAAAGAAATTATCAGTCTATAATTTTAATGGTAGGTTTATTTGAACAGTGAGAGACAGAATAACAACAAAAAAATCCAGAAAAATGAGGGATTTTAATGAGGGAAATAAATATTTGACCCCTCTGCAAAACATTACTTAGTACTTGGTGGCAAAACCCTTGTTGGCAATCCCAGAGGTCAGACGTTTCTTGTAGTTGGCCACCAGGTTTGCACACATCTCAGGAGGGATTTTGTCCCACTCCTCTTTGCAGATCTTCTCCAAGTCATTAAGGTTTCGAGGTTGACGTTTGGCAACTCGAACCTTCAGCTCCCTCCACAGATTTTCTATGGGATTAAGGTCTGGAGACTGGCTAGGCCACTCCAGGACCTTAATGTGCTTCTTCTTGAGCCACTCCTTTGTTGCATTGGCCGGGTGTTTTGGGTCATTGTCATGCTTGAATACCCATCCACGACCCATTTTCAATGCCCTGGCTTAGGGAAGGAGGTTCTCACCCAAGATTTAACGGTACATGGCCCCGTCCATCGTCCCTTTGATGCGGTGAAGTTGTCCTGTCCCCTTAGCAGAAAAACACCCCCAAAGCTTAATGTTTCCACCTCCATGTTTGACGGTGGGGATGGTGTTCTTGGGGTCATAGGAAGCATTCCTCCTCCTCCAAACACGGCGAATTGAGTTGACGCCAAAGAGCTCGATTTTGGTCTCATCTGACCACAACACTTTCACCCAGTTCTCCTCTGAATCATTCAGATGTTCATTGGCAAACTTCAGACTGGCATGTATATGTGCTTTCTTGAGCAGGGGGACCTTGCGGGCGCTGCAGGATTTCAGTCCTTCACGGCGTAGTGTGTTACCAATTGTTTTCTTGGTGACTATGGTCCCAGCTGCCTTGAGATCATTGACAAAATCCTCCCGTGTAGTTCTGGGCTGATTCCTCACCGTTCTCATGATCATTGCAACTCCACGAGGTGAGATCTTGCATGGAGCCCCAGGCCAAGGGAGATTGACAGTTCTTTTGTGTTTCTTCCATTTGCGAATAATCGCACCAACTGTTGTCACCTTCTCACCAAACTGTTTGGCGATGGTCTTGTAGCCCATTCCAGCCTTGTGTAGGTCTACAATCTTGTCCCTGACATCATTGGAGAGCTCTTTGGTCTTGGCCATGGTGGAGAGTTTGGAATCTGATTGATTGATTGCTTCTGTGGACAGGTGTCTTTTACACAGGTAACAAGATGAGATTAGGAGCACTCCCTTTAAGAGTGTGCTCCTAATCTCAGCTCATTACCTGTATAAAAGACACCTGGGAGCCAGAAATCTTTCTGATTGAGAGGGGGTCAAATACTTATTTCCCTCATTAAAATGCAAATCAATTTATAACATTTTTCACATGCGTTTTTCTGGATTTTTGTTGTTGTTATTCTGTCTCTCACTGTTCAAATAAACCTACCATTAAAATTATAGACTGATCATTTCTTTGTCAGTGGGCAAACGTACAAAATCAGCAGGGGATCAAGTACTTTTTTCCCTCACTGTATGTGGGAGGGAATGCTGTCACCTCCAGGTTGGTGTTTGTCCCCCTGTTTGCTGAGGGTGTCAAGTTCTTGTCCAGTTCTGGCATTTAGGTCACCACAGACTAGTACATGTCCCTGGGCCTGGAAATGATTGATCTCCCCCTCTAGGATGGAGATGCTGTCTTCATTCAAGTATGGGGATTCTAGTGGGGGGGGATATAGGTAGCAAACAGGAGGACATTTTTCTCTGTTGAGATCATTTCCTTTTGAATTTCTAGCCAAATGTAAAATGTTCCTGTTTTGATTAATTTAATAGAGTGAATTAGGTAGCATACCTCCTGAGTCCCTTCCCTGTTTCACACCTGGTAGTTTGGTGTATGGGACTACCAGTTCTCTGTAACCTATAGGGCAACCAGTGGGTCCATCACCTCTATACCATGTTTCTTGTAGGATGAAAATGTCTGTATTTCTAATTTCTTTGGTGAAGTCCAGGTTCCTGCTCTTTAGGCCAAAGGCAGATGACCTCAGGCCTTGGATATTCCAGGATGAGATAGTGAAGGCTTTGTGTTCCATAAAGTGTCCAATGTTGTTAGTCGTGTGGTTTGGCCTCAGACCAGTAAGTGTGAGCAGAGCTTGCTGAGCATCTGATACATGCCATTGGCTTGGGCTAGTGTAAGAGTGGGGGTTGGGCCTGTTTGGTCCTTAGACAGAAGGTCTAGGGCACGCTGGGTGTTTGGACACCAGAGTTTAGACACTGTGTTTGGACAAAAGTTTATTTTCATGTCTCTCTCTCTCTCTCTCACACACACTCTCACACACACATGCATAGTTACTGTTTGTAATGCAGTATATCCTGAGACACCCTCCTCTTCATCACTAGTCAGCAGTGATCACCCAAAGGGTGATTCCTAAGTTGAATGCACCAATTTGTAAGTCGCTCTGGATAAGAGCGTCCGCTAAATGACTTAAATGTAAATGTAAAATGTAGCGCTGGTGGCATGGTGTGTGTGTGTTAGTTGTGGTGTGTGTGGTGTGTGTGTGTTAGTTGTGGTGTGTGTGTTGTGTGTGTGTGTTGGTTGTGGTGTGTGTGTTGTTGGTGGTGTGTGTATGTGTGTGTGTGTGTGTGTGCGTGTGTGCGTGTGTGTGTGCGTGCCACACGTAACTGTAATGGAATGCTAATGTACTGAGCTGTCCTTGTCTCTGCAGTGCTACCACAGAACAGAACAGAACAGACAGGGACACGGTGCGTTGCGTTGCCACGGCTAGTCTGCTACTGCAAGGCCTTCTGGGTGTGTGCCATGGCCCTCTCCTCTCTCTTGGGAGACTGGTCTGGGGCTCTGTCCCAAATGGCACCCTATTCCCTTTATAGTGCACTATGTTTAACCCATAAGGCTTTGGTCAAAAGTAGTTCACCATAAAGGGAATAGGGTGCCATTTGGGACATAGCCTCGGTCTGGTGTGGGTCTAGCCTGGCCGGATCCATCCGTCTTCTGGCAGGGTGGCTGGTTGGCACTGTGTGGTCTCTGGCACCGCCACACCAAAGGGCCATTTAATGCGATCAGCAGCGGTTGGCCGGGGTGCGGGCGCCATGCAGTGCCATCTTGGGCACCAACTCAAATGGCCCCAGAGCGAACAGAACAGAACCCACTCCTCCTCCCTTCCTCTACTCCCTCTCTCTCCCTCTTCCATCTGATAACCCCTTCCTTCCTTCTTTCTTCCCCTCCTCCTTTGCATCCCTCCCTTGCTGCTTAGTGCCCCCCAGGCTAATCCCTCAAACTGTGCCCTGGAGAAAAGGCAGTCAGACACAATTTGACTAAGAGGCTGTCGGCCTGGCCCACTGTAGATGAATACTGAGCAGGCGAGACTCCAACACCCAATCTCTCTCTCTCTCTTTATCTCTATCTCTCGCTCTTTCTCTGTGACTGGAATGAGAGGAGAAGTGGAGGGGGAATAGAGGGATGAGAGGAAGATGGGGAGAGAGTGAAGGGATTGTGATGGGGGTGTTATTTGTCCTACAAGCCCCATGGCTGTCCTGTGGAGTAACATCCTTCCTCCTTAAACAGACACACATAGGTAAATAAACACACACACACATCTGCACACACCCACACACCAGTAGAAGAGGTGAGATGGGATATGAGAATCGTAAAGAGATGGAGTTTCAATGAGCAGCAGATTTCATTTCCAATATGACAAGCCATCCTCCAACAACCCTGGACTTTCATGTAGAACAGAACAGCACTGTGCACTTACATACCAACAGCAGCAGCAGTAACAGCTATAGGTCTGCAAGAGGACGTCTGCAATAGGACACGGCCTTGAACATCCCATTTTGATTCCTCTCTACACTCTTAGAAAAAAAAGCGCTATCTAGAACCTTAAAGGGTTCTTCAGCTGTCCCCATAGCAGAACCCTTTGAAGAAACCTTTATGGTTGCAGGTAGAATCCTTTTGGTTTCAGGTAGAACCCTTTTGGGTTCCATGAAGAACCATTTCTACAGAGGGTTCTACATGAAACCCAAAAGGGTTCTACCTGGAACCAAAAAGGGTTCTACCTGGAACCAAAAAGGGTTTTCCTACTGGGACAGCCGAAGAAAACCTTTTGGAACCCTTTTTCCTAAGAGTGTACACTATTACAGGGTACAGACTAGCTTTATCTGAGGTAAAAGAAGGCTGATTTATGAGGGAAACTTGGAAAGACAAAAGCGCTGTGCTGCATTATGTTGTGTCGGGTGTCGCCTGACAGCTCTATTGATCGGAGGATCCTGTGTTTGGATGAGAGATGGATAGCAGCAAGAGAGCAGAGGAAGAGGAAGAGGAAGCAATGAGAAAAGGAGCCATGTTGTTTCTGTTTCCATCAACACACACACACAATGAGAAAGGGAGCCATGTTGTTTCTGTTTCCATCAACACACACACACACAATGAGAAAGGGAGCCATGCTGTTTCTGTTTCCATCAACACACACACACAATGAGAAAGGGAGCCATGTTGTTTCTGTTTCCATCAACACACACACAATGAGAAAGGGAGCCATGTTGTTTCTGTTTCCATCAACACACACACACACAATGAGAAAGGGAGCCATGCTGTTTCTGTTTCCATCAACACACACACACAATTAAAAAGGGAGCCATGTTGTTTCTGTTTCCATCAACACACACACACACAATAAGAAAGGGAGCCATGTTGTTTCTGTTTCCATCAACACACACACACACAATGAGAAAGGGAGCCATGTTGTTTCTGTTTCAATCAACACACACAATGAGAAAGGGAACCATGTTGTTTCTGTTTCCATCAACACACACACACACAATGAGAAAGGGAGCCATGTTGTTTCTGTTTCCATCAACACACACACACAATGAGAAAGGGAGCCATGTTGTTTCTGTTTCCATCAACACACACACACAATGAATAAGGGAGCCATGTTGTTTCTGTTTCCATCAACACACACACAATGTGCTCTGAGAGGCTTGTCTTGTTGAGAAGGAGTGAAAGTGTCAGGGTTTTGGTACAGATCCAATGATAGAGTACAGAACTATACTTTTCGCAGTTTGTCGTTCCTAAGTGTGATCGTTATTTCCCCATAGGTCTTTTTCAAATAGAGCAGCATGGGTTGTCCTTGAAAGTGTGTGGGTCAGGGCAGACACCTGTGTTACGATCAGGGCATATAGTTAGAAGTGATTACAGTTTTATTACATAGAGACAGATGGAATTTACAGTATATAGGTATTTTATAGGGGTTGACCAAGGGGCAGAGAGAGAGATGTCCTCATATTTGTTAAGCCTCAATTATCTGTCCTAGTCCTGTGTTAACATTGTTCTTTATGTAGCTGATGTTGTTTTTAACAACTGTTACATGTAGGTATTTTCCCTGTGGAGATGGATGAATACAGAAGAATTATGTAGAGCTGAAGAGCTTTCTGACAGCAAGTACACTGAAGGGCAGGCACTAGACACCAGGCACCAGACACCAAGCACCAGGCACCAGACACCAGACACCAGACACCAGACACCAGGCGCAATGCACCATGCACCATGCACCATGCACCAGACACCAGACACCAGACACCAGATAGACACTTCAGGGATGCTTCTCTACCTCTGTAGTGCTCCCCTCTGGAAATGCCTCCACACACACACACAGTCTTGTAAAGCTAACCTTGTGGGGACACACAATTCAGTCCCATTCAAAATTATATTTTCCCAAACACCTAACCCTAAACCTAACCCTAACCCTAACCCTAACCCGTACTCTTACCCTTACCCTAACCTTAACCCTAAACCAAAAACCTAACCTTAACCTAACCCTAGCTCCTAACCCTAACCCTAAAACTAACCCTAGCTCCTAACCCTAACCCTTAACGTAATTGTAACCCTATCACTAATTCTAACCTTAACCCTAAACCACCTAGAAATAGCATTTGACCTCATGGGGACTAACAAAATGTCCCCAGTCTGTCAAATTTTTGTTTGTTTACTATTCTTAAAGAAGAATAGTTAAACACGTCCACACACACTTACCCTTTCTAGAAATGCCTCCTCTCTCACCCCAAATGCAGTATAAATGTGTGAACGGTGTTAGAGTTATAATGTAGTGTCAACCCACTAACAGAGGGGGAGGAGTTAGAAACTGCTGAGAAAGCATTCCAGGGTGAAGGGGACTGAGAAGCTGTTTAAAGGTGGGCGGAGCAAAGTGCATTTGTGTGTCAGGGGGTATAAAGGCTGTATATGTATTTTTTGGCGGCAGAGCTCTCCATGATTAAAACATACAGATCATTCTTGTTGGTTGTGGACCTTCGTTTAATTCATGATTAAACCAGAGCCTTACACCCTCTGGGAATTATTCAAAGCATTAAGTTTGATTAATTAGAGATAGAAATTCTCCTCTCTCTCTCTCTCTCTCTCTCTCTCTCTCTCTCTCTCTCTCTCTCTCTCTCTCTCTCTCTCTCTCTCTCTCTCTCTCTCTCTCTCTCTCTCTCTCTCTCTCTCTCTCTCTCTCTCTCTCTCTCTCTCTCTCTCTCTCTCTCTCTCTCTCTCTCTCTCTCTCTCTCTCTCTCTCTCTCTGCTCTGTATCTTGTGCTTTCTGCTGTCTCATGCTCTCTCTGCCCGTCCATTCCTTTCTCTCTTTAGCTCCATCCTCGTCACACCCTCCATTTCTCTTTCTACTGTATATTAGATATCTCTCTGGTATGCCATAGCCTAGGTCCCATGGACATAGTGGTTCTACTGTATGGCATCTTATTGTGCTAGTCCTCATGGACCTGTCAAAGCTTTGTTAAACACACAGTGAGCCGGGCAGGAGTTTACTAGGCTGAAAACAACAGGACACATTCAGTTTTGGCCATGTTTCATATCCCAATGTTACACTGCTGTGCTCTGGCCTTACCTCTTTCTCCCTCTTCTCTCCATCCTCCCTTGCTTCCTCCCTCCCTCTCCTTCTCCCTCTCTCGTCCTCCCTCCATCCCTCCCTCCCCCTCTCGCCCTCCTCTCGTGCCCCTAGTTATGTTGATGTGTTCCCACCCTCTCTCCTCCCTTTCTCTCCTTCTCCCTCTCTCTTCTTCCTCTCTCCCTCTTCGTTCCCCCCTCCTCTTCTGCCTCTAGTTATGCTGGTGTTCCCATCCTCTCTCCTCCCTCTCTCTCCCTCCCTCTATCCCTCTATCCCTCCTTCTCGCTCCCTCTCCCTCCCTTCTACCGTGCCCTAGTCAGGTTGATGTGTGAATAAAGAGGGTGACTGTGGAGAGGCCATTATGCGTTGTTACTGCCAGTCAGCTGTCCTGGCGTCTGACCAGAGGCGTGACCGTACGCTTTAATAATGCAGGGCTGTTGATCACTCTAAATGATTGATGATGGAGAGGTCTCAGTGATAACACACGCAGAGGAACACAACACTACTCATAGTATCACTCAACTCTTTCTCTCTCTCTCTCTCATGCTTTCGTCCTCTTTTAAACGCTTTCTACTCCGCTCTCTCTTTGGTTCGGTATCTTCCTGCCAGTGAACTGTCGTGTGGTTGTGTGTAATGCACTGTCATATAGCCTACTGGAAACACATCCAAACATGGCACAGGAGCTGGATAAGATATTGATACAGACTCTCTCTCACTCTGTCTCTCTATCTCTCAGTTTGGTATCATCCTGCCAGTGAACTTTTGTGTGGTTGTGTGTAATAGTCTAAAACGATGGAAAGAGCAGCCTATATGTGCACTGGCAGGACTGATCAACGACGACGATGAGACAGCCTATAGGACTGCATCACCGCTTGGTATGGCAATTGCTTGGCATCCGATCGCAAGGCGCTACAGAGGGTAGAGCGTATGGCCCAGTACATCACTGGAGCTCAGCTCCCTGCCATCCAGGACCTCTATACCAGCCAGCGTCAGAGGAAGGCCCAGAAAATTACTCCAGCCACCCAAATCATAGACTGTTCTCTCTGCTACCGCACGGCAAGTGGTACTGATGCACCAAGTCTGGAACCAACAGGACCCTGAACAGCTTCTACCCCCAAGCCATAACACAGCTAAATAGTTAGTTAAGTAGTTAATCAAATAGCTACCCAGACTATCTGAATTGACCCTTTTTGCACTAACCTTTTTGACACATCACATATGCTGCTGCTACTGTTTATTATCTATCCTGTTGCCTAGTCACTTTATTCCTAGTTATATGTACAGTGAGGGAAAAAAGTATTTGATCCCCTGCTGATTTTGTACGTTTGCCCACTGACAAAGAAATTATCAGTCTATAATTTTAATGGTAGGTTTATTTGAACAGTGAGAGACAGAATAACAACAAAAAAATCCAGAAAAACGCATGTCAAAAATGTTATAAATGTATTTGCATTTTAATAAGGGAAATACGTATTTGACCCCCTCTCAATCAGAAAGATTTCTGGCTCCCATGTGTCTTTTATACAGGTAACAAGCTGAGATTAGGAGCACACTCTTAAAGGGAGTGCTCCTAATCTCAGTTTGTTACCTGTATAAAAGACACCTGTCCACAGAAGCAATCAATCAATCAGATTCTAAACTCTCCACCATGGCCAAGACCAAAGAGCTCTCCAAGGATGTCAGGGACAAGATTGTAGACCTACACAAGGCTGGAATGGGCTACAAGACCATCGCCAAGCAGCTTGGTGAGAAGGTGACAACAGTTGGTGCGATTATTCGCAAATGGAAGAAACACAAAAGAACTGTCAATCTTCCTCGGCCTGGGGCTCCATGCAAGATCTCACCTCGTGGAGTTGCAATGATCATGAGAACGGTGAGGAATCAGCCCAGAACTACACAGGAGGATCTTGTCAATGATCTCAAGGCAGCTGGGACCATAGTCACCAAGCAAACAATTGGTAACACACTACGCCGTGAAGGACTGAAATCCTGCAGCGCCCGCAAGGTCCCCCTGCTCAAGAAAGCACATATACAGGCCCGTCTGAAGTTTGCCAATGAACATCTGAATGATTCAGAGGAGAACTGGGTGAAAGTGTTGTGGTCAGATGAGACCAAAATGGAGCTCTTTGGCATCAACTCAACTCGCCGTGTTTGGAGGAGGAGGAATGCTGCCTATGACCCCAAGAACACCATCCCCACCGTCAAACATGGAGGTGGAAACATTATGCTTTGGGGGTATTTTTCTGCTAAGGGGACAGGACACCTTGTACCCCTGCACATCGACTCGGTACCGGTACCTTGTGTATATAGACATGTTATCGTTACTCATTGTGTATTTATTATGACTTGTATTATTACATGTTTTACTTTTCTATTATTTCTCTATTTTCTCTCTGCATTGTTGGGAAGGGCCCGGAAGTCGGCATTTCACTGATAGTCTACACTAGGGCTGTGGCGGTCATTACATTTTGTCAGCCGGTGACTGTCAAGCAAATAACTGCCAAGCAAATAACTGCCAAGCAAATAACTGCCAAGCAAATAACTGCCGAGCAAATAACTGCCGAGCAAATAACTGCCAAGCAAATAACTGCCAAGCAAATAACTGCCAAGCAAATAACTGCTGAGCAAATAACTGCCAAGCAAATAACTGCCGAGCAAATAACTGTCAAGCAAATAACTGTCAAGCAAATAACTGCCAAGCAAATAACTGCCAAGCAAATAACTGTCAAGCAAATAACTGCCGATCTCACAGTAATTGACCGTTAATTAGCATAAGCACGTTTAGGTGCAGACCTTTGGAACATCTTCATTTTAAAAAGTCTAATAAATCCATTAAATATAGCCTACACCATCACAATAAATCCATTATTTATTTTAGAAAGGTCTAAAGAAACATGATATGAAGAAAATGTAGTCTATTTCAGAAGAACAGAATAGCATACTCTGAGTCCTTATGTTAGACCCTGATATGGCTATGCCATATGGATGTGGGCTACACTAGTTCATTTAGTAGACAAGATTTCCTTAGAATTCTGTGGCATTGTTTTATTATTTTATAGTATGAATAAAATATAATATAGCTTAATAAATTAGAAAGGATATTTTCACCAAGCGATTTCAAAGGAAGTGCGCACATGCGGCTATTCTGTGTTGAGGGGTTAACAAAGAAACTGGTCCTCCTATATGCTTAATTTAGAGTTATTTATGCAACTTTAGTTGTGAGACATAAATTGGGCTAGCTAAGTTCGTAGAGCATGGCGCTTGCAACGCCAGGGTTGTGGGGCCAGTATGAAAAATGTATGCACTCACTAACTGTAAGTCGCTCTGGATAAGAGCGTCTGCTAAATGACTAAAATGTAAATGAAAATGTAATACATTCTAAGGCTGCATGATGGGACTCTAATGATGATTTGAAAAAAGTCGCAAGCTGCACACACTTCATCAGTCTCTCATTCACAATTTGACAAGCACTTGATAATATTCTCACCAGGCCTCGAATTTCTCGGCAGCATCCCCATTGTGTGGCCGTAATACCCCCTAAAAAATCCATGCCTTTTGCAGCTTAAGTGGCTGTTGTGCCCTTGGGCTGAAAATAATAGGCTAATTATAATTCCCTTCTCCCGGCTGCCGTGCTCCGAAGCACCTCTCACTCACAATCCTCTCTCAGATGTAGCCAATGCCCATCACGTGATCGGGTCCTTCTCACAGGCATTTCAGCTAAGTAGGCTACAAGTGAATGAAGCCAGACACATCGGGGACGCAATTGCACGCGTCCCTATTATTGAATTCGAGGCACATATTGAGTATGTTAGAACTGTCCACATTTACTTTTCGTCAGCCAACAAGATGAGTAGGCCTAATGAACAGCAAAAGCTCTAGCCTATGTCAATCTACTATCCCCCATAGTACAAAAGTTGACCTATTCTATTGGTAAACTTGTCCTTCTGTGCAATAAATAAATATTCCAAACATACTCTGGGACAGTTATTAATACAACCACCCGCATCAAAAAAGCTTTTAAAAGCAATGAGGCTGATTGTTTAGCTTATAATGTTGATAAACTATTAGGCAATTTTTTCACATTATAGGCCAAAGCACAGCAATGCACACATGGCAGTAGGCTATAAGTGTGAATGTTCCAAAATGCAATCAATTGGCGGGAAAACACTGTTCTCGAAAGTGACGGCAAATGCGATTATGCATGTAATGCTTTATTATAAAGGTGCATTTTTATGATGAAAATTATCTTCCCCAAACTTGAAACTCACTATGTTTGCCATTTAGACTCTAAACCGGTTGTAAAGCAGATTAATGTGCTTAATTTTAAGAAGTTATTTGGCCAATTTAGTTGTGATACAAACCTTATCAAAACATATAGGCCTATGGGCTAGGCTACATGAGGTGTGCGACTATGATTGGAAAAAGTCGGCAGAAAAGGTATGCGCTGTTTCTTGCCTTAATGCACACGCTGGGCATCATTCACAAGTGACAATACATAATTCACAAGTGATAGGCTAATATTGTCTCCCATCAGACTATTCTTAATTTAATGTTGTCTTTACATATACTAAATAATATATGTGTGATATTAGTTTTGATTTAGAATGGACCGTTATCATGCACCTGTCTCGGAACAGGGGAGAAAAAAAATACAAGTCATCTATGCACTTAAATAGCGAATGAAGGACTATGCACTTACATAGCGAATTGAGGACGCTTTTCCCATGGTTAATTTTTATGCCAGCCAGGTAGGCTATACTCCTGTTGTAAAGCGAAGCAATGTGCTTAATATTAGGAAAGTTGAGAAATAAATATAGTAGGCCTAGCCTATAGAAAGCTGATGGGATCCTCCTCTTTTTAATAGAGGCCAGCGCTCTGTTTTCTCACGCATTCACATAGCCTATAGAAATGTTGCGCAACATGTGCTCATGGGCACTCATGAAGTGTTTGATTAGATTTTCGGTTACATTTGTTTTGATGTCAGAGTGATTAGAGGGACAATAGAGTGCTGAGTACCAGGCAGTTAGCAAGTTTGGTAGGCTACTAATGACCATCAGCAGCATCAGAGCTTGGAGAAGCATAATTACCATTTTATTTTATTTTTATTTTTTTTCACCTTTATTTAACCAGGTAAGCCAGTTGAGAACAAGTTCTCATTTACAACTGCGACCTGGCCAAGATAAAGCAAAGCAGTGCGATAAAAACAACAACACAGAGTTACATATGGGGTAAAAAACATAAAGTCAAAAAATACAACAGAAAATATATATACAGTGTGTGCAAATGTAGCAAGTTATGGAGGTAAGGCAATAAATAGGCTATAGTGCAAAATAATTACAATTAGTATTAACACTGGAATGCTAGATGTGCAAGAGATTATGTGCAAATAGAGATACTGGGGTGCAAAAGAGCAAAATAAATAACAATATAGGGATGAGGTAGTTGGGTGGGCTAATTTCAGATGGGCTGTGTACAGATGCAGTGATCGGTAAGGTGCTCTGACAACTGATGCCTAAAGTTAGTGAGGGAGATAAGAGTCTCCAGCTTCAGAGATTTTTGCAATTCGTTCCAGTCATTGGCAGCAGAGAACTGGAAGGAATGGCGGCCAAAGGAGGTGTTGGCTTTGGGGATGACCAGTGAGATATACCTGCTGGAGCGCAGACTACGGGTGGGTGCTGCTATGGTGACCAATGAGCTAAGATAAGGCGGGGATTTGCCTAGCAGTGATTTATAGATGGCCTGGAGCCAGTGGGTTTGATGACGAACATGTAGTGAGGACCAGCCAACAAGAGCGTACAGGTCACAGTGGTGGGTAGTGTATGGGGCTTTGGAGACAAAACGGATGGCACTGTGATAGACTACATCCAATTTGCTGAGTAGAGTGTTGGAGGCTATTTTGTAAATGACATCGCCGAAGTCAAGGATCGGTAGGATAGTCAGTTTTACGAGGGCATGTTTGGCAGCATGAGTGAAGGAGGCTTTGTTGCGAAATAGGAAGCTGATTCTAGATTTAACTTTGGATTGGAGATTATTAATGTGAGTCTGGAAGGAGAGTTTACAGTCTAACCAGACACCTAGGTATTTGTAGTTGTCCACATACTCTAGGTCAGACCCGTCGAGAGTGGTGATTCTAGTCGGGTGGGCGGGTGCCAGCAGCGTTCGATTGAAGAGCATGCATTTAGTTTTACTAGTGTTTAAGAGCAGTTGGAGGCTACTGAAGGAGTGTTGTATGGCATTGAAGCGCGTTTGGAGGTTTGTTAACACAGTGTCCAATGAAGGGCCAGATGTATACAAAATGGTGTCGTCTGCGTAGAGGTGGATCTGAGAGTCACCAGCAGCAAGAGCGACATCATTGATATACACGGAGAAAAGAGTCGGCCCAAGAATTGAACCCTGTGGCACCCCCATAGAGACTGCCATAGGTCCAGACAACAGGCCCTGCGATTTGACACATTGAACTCTATCTGAGAAGTAATTGGTGAACCAGGCGAGGCAGTCATTTGAGAAACCAAGGCTATTTAGTCTGCCAATAAGAATGCGGTGGTTGACAGAGTCGAAAGCCTTGGCCAGGTCGATGAAGACGGCTGCACAGTACTGTCTATTATCGATCGCGGTTATAATATCGTTTAGGACCTGTGACTAAACATTGTACAGGCCAAACATTGGACAGGAGCTGTGCCGATGCAGACATCATGTCTGTTTGCGTACTGGGAGCAGCAGAGAATGAGTGGACATTAGTCTTTCATAAACTATTTCCTATTTAGTGAGCTGAACACGCATTTATTGTTATGGTCTGTCATACTCATTAATAATCATAATTAATCATTTAGCAGACGCTCTTATCCAGAGCAACTTACAGGAGCAATTAGGGTTAAGTGCCTTGCTCAAGGGCACATCGACAGATTTTTCACCTAGTCGGCTCAGGGATTAGAACCAGCGACCTTTCGGTAACTGGCACAACGCTCTTAACCACTAAGCTACCTGCCGCCTCATAGACTATATCATACTCATAGTCTATATCATACTCATAGACTATATCATATACTATATCATACTCATAGACTATATCATACTCATAGACTATATCATACTAATAGACTATATCATACTCATAGTCTATATCATACTCATAGACTATATCATAGACTGTATCATACTCATAGACTATATCATACTCATAGACAATATCATACTTATAGACTATATCATAGACTATATAATACTCATAGACTATATCATACTCATAGACTATATCATAGACTATATCATACTCATAGACTATTTCATACTCATAGACTATATCCCACAGGGAATCATGTTTTGTGAGACAGACAGACAGACAGCATCTCTCTGTTATTGTAGCAGTATGAATGGCTGTCTTCATCAGGCACTTCTGTTCTGATTAATGTGTTCTTCACATATTAGATATTCTATCATATTAATCATGTTGTATTATCATTAATCATGAAGCATTGTCATTCTCCTGATGTTGCTTATTATGGAGAGTCGAAAACTGACACAGAGACACAGACACTGCTGAATCTGCTAAATCTGACATGTCTTGTCACTGCTCGTCTGCAAACAAATTACAACAATCAACATACAACACCTGTCACCTGTTCTGCAGTAGCCGGTGTGTGTTCAGATAGAAATGCATTATGTAGAACAGATATGACTGTCTGTCGTGTTGAATAGGGGATCCTATCAGCTCTATTCAGACTATTTCTACTGCTACTTTCACCTTACTGGTTAACCCTACTGAATACACCATGCCAGGTGTTTGTTAGTTTGACACCAGGGTGGGTGTTGGCAATGCAGAGCTCAGAGTAGGAATGCTGACCTAGGATCAGTTGAGCCTTTTAGATCATAAAAGAGGGGGGGGGGGGGGCTGATCCCAGATCAGCATTCCTACTCTGAGACGCTGTATGGGCCCAGGTGTGTGTTTGTCACCCAGCTGGTTTTTGGCGGTTCAGAACTGACCTGACGCAGAGAACTTGTATCCGTCTGGGATGTGGTTCATGTGCGTGCGTCAGCCCCTTCGCACCAGAGCGAGCAGCAGAATCCCTCAGGCTGAGGGGGAGTGGAAGTGACTGGTAGCGTTTCAGAAGATGACCATCGCTATGAGGCCCACGCTCAAGGACGACAACTCGCCCCCTTTTCTCCTCTGTCTCTATGGACCTCATATTCCTCCAGTGTGATGACGTGTTAGTGCTGATGAAGATGGGGAGCCACAGTAATAAATCATATAAATAATAATAGTAGAATTAAGGAATAAGGCCCAAGAGGGTGTGGTATATGGCCAATATACCACGGCTAAGGGCTGTTCTTACGCACGACGCAACGCGGAGTACCTGGATACAGCCCGTAGCTGTGATATATTAGCCATATACCACAAACCCCCCAAGGTGCCTTATTGCTTTATAAACTGGTTACCAACGTAATTAGAAGAGTGAAAATAAATGTTTTGTCATACTCTTGGTATACGGTCTGTTATACCGCAGCTGTCAGCCAATCAGCATTCAGGGCTCGAACCACCCAGTTTCTAATAACATATACAGTGAGGGAAAAAAGTACTTGATCCCCTGCTGATTTGTACGTTTGCCCACTGACAAAGAAATGATCAGTCTATAATTTTAATGGTAGGTTTATTTGAACAGTGAGAGACAGAATAACAACAAAAAAATCCAGAAAAACGCATGTCAAAAATGTTATAAATTGATTTGCATTTTAATGAGGGAAATAAGTATTTGACCCCCTCTCAATCAGAAAGATTTCTGGCTCCCAGGTGTCTTTTATACAGGTAACGAGCTGAGATTAGGAGCACACTCTTAAAGGGAGTGCTCCTAATCTCAGTTTGTTACCTGTATAAAAGACACCTGTCCACAGAAGCAATCAATCAATCAGATTCTAAACTCTCCACCATGGCCAAGACCAAAGAGCTCTCCAAGGATGTCAGGGACAAGATTGTAGACCTACACAAGGCTGGAATGGGCTACAAGACCATCGCCAAGCAGCTTGGTGAGAAGGTGACAACAGTTGGTGCGATTATTCACAAATGGAAGAAACACAAAAGAACTGTCAATCTCCCTCGGCCTGGGGCTCCATGCAAGATCTCACCTCGTGGAGTTGCAATGATCATGAGAACGGTGAGGAATCATCCCAGAACTACACGGGAGGATCTTGTCAATGATCTCAAGGCAGCTGGGACCATAGTCACCAAGAAAACAATTGGTAACACACTACGCCGTGAAGGATTGAAATCCTGCAGCGCCCGCAAGGTCCCCCTGCTCAAGAAAGCACATATACAGGGCCGTCTGAAGTTTGTCAATGAACATCTGAATGATTCAGAGGAGAACTGGGTGAAAGTGTTGTGGTCAGATGAGACCAAAATGGAGCTCTTTGGCATCAACTCAACTCGCCGTGTTTGGAGGAGGAGGAATGCTGCCTATGACCCCAAGAACACCATCCCCACCGTCAAACATGGAGGTGGAAACATTATGCTTTGGGGGTGTTTTTCTGCTAAGGGGACAGGACAACTTCACCGCATCAAAGGGACGATGGACGGGGCCATGTACCGTCAAATCTTGGGTGAGAACCTCCTTCCCTCAGCCAGGGCATTGAAAATGGGTCGTGGATGGGTATTCCAGCATGACAATGACCCAAAACACACGGCCAAGGCAACAAAGGAGTGGCTCAAGAAGAAGCACATTAAGGTCCTGGAGTGGCCTAGCCAGTCTCCATACCTTAATCCCATAGAAAATCTGTGGAGGGAGCTGAAGGTTCAAGTTGCCAAACGTCAGCCTCGAAACCTTAATGACTTGGAGAAGATCTGCAAAGAGGAGTGGGACAAAATCCCTCCTGAGATATGTGCAAACCTGGTGGCCAACTACAAGAAACGTCTGACCTCTGTGATTGCCAACAAGGGTTTTGCCACCAAGTACTAAGTCATGTTTTGCAGAGGGGTCAAATACTTATTTCCCTCATTACAATGCAAATCAATTTATAACATTTTTTGCATGCGTTTTTCTGGATTTTTTTGTTGTTATTCTGTCTCTCACTGTTCAAATAAACCTACCATTAAAATTATAGACTGATCATGTCTTTGTCAGTGGGCAAACGTACAAAATCAGCAGGGGATCAAATACTTCTTTCCCTCACTGTATGTGACCGACCGGCTCGATTTGGTCTTATGTAGCAAAATTTGAAATGGTGTTTTTTACATTGGATAAAAGTAGAGACTACACTACAGTTGAGGAACAATGGGAAAGTAAATCTGCTTTGAAAGTTGATAAACTTGTAACCTCACTTTTGAGAAAATGGCCTATGAATGTTTTGGCACACTCAGTCAAGAGTGCTCTGAAATCGGAGTAGATAGCCAGAGCGAATTTACCAGCTCCGTCTATCAACAGCTGTCGCAGTGACGTCATAAACATTCTATTAAAATGAATACTTGCATAGTGGAGTCTTTTGTTAAGACATGTAACTAGCTAGCTAAACATTGAACCATAATCCCAACTCATGACATTACTAACCTGCATGCCTCCTGTAGCTCAGTTGGGAGAGCATGGCGCTTGCAACGCCAGGGTTGTGTTAGCTAGCTAACATTAGGCTATAACTAGCAAAGCAAATGGCTCTGAGATACGAATAATATTACTACACAGATCATACATGTAACGTTAGCTAGCGAGCCAGCCAGCTAACGTTAGCTAACTAGCTAACAGTACACTTTAACTTGAAATGAAAACGACTTTCTAACAAACATAGAAATTTGCAATATCGGAAAATGTAGCTAGCTAAACTATTTTACCCGTATACATGGATGGACGCTTCTCCCTCTCTGTCACGGATGCCATGGTTGCCCTTAGTTTGAAGATGTAATACGGAGACAGGTGTTTTCTCCGTAGCTATCATACTCTAATTCCACTGATTTCAAAACTCTGTCCTCTAGAAAGTGGAGAGCAACACTTATGCAGTTCTACTACGCAATATATATTTTTTAAAGCAGTGTTAGACAGGATTACCTACACATACTGACCAGCTCAAATAGACAGAAGCGTGCTACATGGCTGACCAATCCGAACTCATCTCTCGGCATGTCCAGCCCACTCATTATCTCAGCCAATCATGGCTAGTGGGAAGGTTGCTTTCTTTTTCTGTGGCTAAACCAACTAGGCTCATAATTTAACAATTGTATTCGTATTTACAGATGGCATACAAGTTTGTTATTAATAGGATAAAGGAATCCTTCTACCCCCCCCCCCCCAATTGTAAAGTGGTTATCCCACTGGCTATAGGGTGAACGCACCAATTTGTGAGTCGCTCTGGCTAAGAGCGTCTGCTAAATGACGTTGATGTGCCCTTGAGCAAGGCACTTAACCCTAATTGCTCCTGTAAGTCGCTCTGGATAAGAGCGTCTGCTAAATGACTAAAATGTAAATGTAAAATTAAGGCCAATGAAAGTTCACATGTTCCAGATGGCATTTCTGCCAGAAAATGCATTTGGATATTTTTTTTTAGTTGACGTTCAAATGGCTCTCCTGTGAAGTAGTGACGCGCGACATATGCCTAGTTACCTGAAACGAGTCACATATGACATTTAAAGTAGAGACACCAGTAGTTATGTAGCCTATACTTGTTGTCTACTCTTAATCTCACTGGTTCACTGTACTGCACATATCCACCAAAGCTATTCACTGGACTGG
This sequence comes from Coregonus lavaretus, assembly GCF_964263955.1. Taxonomy (NCBI): domain Eukaryota; kingdom Metazoa; phylum Chordata; class Actinopteri; order Salmoniformes; family Salmonidae; genus Coregonus; species Coregonus lavaretus. The sequence goes on along the minus strand of NC_139994.1, from coordinate 9,686,044 downwards.
ATGAGAATATCATCTTTATTATTTGAAGAACATATTTCAAACACTTGTAGTACCACTCATCTAAAGACATGTGGTCTTGCATAATATACTTCTACCAATGTAAATGTATTGTTACCAACTACTCAATAACAAAACGTGATTCCCCCAACGTAGCTTGTGTAAAAAGTGATAGCTGACAAGTGTGTGTTTCTACATGTCTCCAGGTGTTCAACACCTACTGTAACGAGGACTATGACAGGAGGAATGAGGAGGTGGACCCAGTGGCCTCATCAGCAGAGTACGAGCTGGAGAAGAGGGTGGAGAAACTGGAGCTGTTCCCTGTAGAGCTGGAGAAAGGTACATAGAACTGGGGCCGATCTCAAATAGACCCATATAATCATAACCTCAATGCACTATCCCTTCACTCCCTACCCCCTATGCACTTCATGTACAGTGCCTTCAGAAAGTATTCACACCCCTTAACTTTATTCACATTTTGTTGTGTTACAGCCTGAACTTAAAATTTATTAAATTGAGATTTTTTGTCACTGGCCTACACACAATACCCCATAATGTCAAAGTGGAATTATGTTTTACAAATGAATACAAAATGAAAAGCTCAAATGTCTTGAGTCAATAAGTATTCAACCCCTTTGTTATGGCAAGCCTAAATAAGTTCAGGAGTAAAGATGTGCTTGACAAGTCACATAATAAGTTGCATGGACTCACTCTGTGTGCAATACTAGTGTTTAATATGATTTTTGAATGGCTACCTCATCTCTGTACCCCACACATACCATTATGTGTAAGGTCCCTCAATCGAGCAGTGAATTTCAAGCACTGATTCAACTACAAAGACCACGGAGGTTTTCCAATGCCTAGCAACAAAGGGCACCTATTGGTAGATGGGTAAAAATAAAAAAGTAGACATTGAATACCTCTTTGAGCATGGTGAAGTTATTAATTACACTTTAGATGGTGTATCGATAAACACAGTAACTACAAAGATTCAGGCGTCCTTCCTAACTCAGTTGCCGGAGAGGAAGGAAACCGCTCAGGGATTTCACCATAAGGCCAATGGTGACTTTAAAACATTTACAGTGGCTGTGATAGGAGAAAACTGAGGATGGATCAACAACATTGTAGTTACTCCACAATACTAACCTAAATGACAGAGTGAAAAGAAGGAAGCCTGTACAGAATAATAAATATTCCAAAGCATCCATCCTGTTTGCAATAAGGCACTGAAGTAAAACTGCAAAAATGTGGCAAAGAAATTAACTTTATGTCCTGAATACAAAGCGTTATGTTTGGGGCAAAGCCAACACATCACTAATTACCGCTCTTCATATTTTCAAGCATGGTGGTGGCTGCATCATCTTATGGGTATGCTTGTCATCAGCAAGGACTAAGGAGTTTTTTAGGACAAAAATAAATGGAATAGTGCTAAGCACAGGGTTAGAGTTAAGCACCGGCTTGAAAATCTATGTCAAGGCTTGAAAATCTATGTCAAGGCTTGAAAATCTATGTCAAGGCTTGAAAATATCAGTCTAGCAATGATCAAGAACCAATTTGAATAATTTTTAAAACAATAATGTGCAAATATTGTACAATCCAGGTGTGTAAAGCGCTTAGCGACTTACCCACATAGACTCACAGCTCATCACTTCCAAAGGTGATTCTAACGTATTGAAAACGTATCTAATAAAGATATATTTTATTTTTCATACATTTTTTACAAATGTTAGAATCTTTCTTCCGCTTTGAATTTACAGAGCATTTTGTGTAGATAGTTGACAAAAAATGACAATTAAATCAATTTTAATCCCACTTTGTAAGACAACAAAATGTGTCAAGGGGTGTGAACACTTTCTGAAGGCACTGTAGATAGCTTCATCGTCCCTTACTTTCTGAACATTCATAAACCACATTGCTTATACCTGTCCAATCCTTTCTGGTTTACACAAATGCGTAGTGAGTAGTGATTGGGTCGATTTGGGGTTAGCCATAAAACGTTGCCCTGATAAAACAGAAGAGGAAATACAAAGCAATATTTTGCAAGCTCGGATCTGCAGGGTTTGGGTTAGATAGTGTCTGCAGGGTTAGGGTTAGATAGTTTCTGCAGGGTTGGATAGTGTCTGCAGGGTTAGATAGGGTCTGCAGGGTTAGATAGTGTCTGCAGGGTTAGATAGTGTCTGCAGGGTTAGCTAGTGTCTGCAGGGTTATCTAGTGTCTGCAGGGTTAGATCGTGTCTGCAGGGTTAGATAGTGTCTGCAGGGTTAGATAGTGTCTGCAAGGTTAGATAGGGTCTGCAGGGTTAGATAGTGTCTGCAGGGTTAGGGTTAGATCGTGCCTGCAGGGTTAGATAGTATCTGCAGGGTTAGATAGTGTCTGCAGGGTTAGATAGTGTCTGCAGGGTTAGATCGTGTCTGCAGGGTTAGATCGTGTCTGCAGGGTTAGATAGTGTCTGCAGGGTTAGATAGTGTCTGCAGGGTTAGATAGTGTATGCAGGGTTAGATAGTGTCTGCAGGATTAGATAGTGTCTGCAGGATTAGATTGTGTCTGCAGGGTTAGATAGTGTCTGCAGGGTTAGCTAGTGTCTGCAGGGTTATCTAGTGTCTGCAGGGTTAGATCGTGTCTGCAGGGTTAGATAGTGTCTGCAGGGTTAGATAGTGTCTGCAAGGTTAGATAGGGTCTGCAGGGTTAGATAGTGTCTGCAGGGTTAGGGTTAGATCGTGCCTGCAGGGTTAGATAGTATCTGCAGGGTTAGATAGTGTCTGCAGGGTTAGATAGTGTCTGCAGGGTTAGATCGTGTCTGCAGGGTTAGATCGTGTCTGCAGGGTTAGATAGTGTCTGCAGGGTTAGATAGTGTCTGCAGGGTTAGATAGTGTATGCAGGGTTAGATAGTGTCTGCAGGATTAGATAGTGTCTGCAGGATTAGATTGTGTCTGCAGGGTTAGATAGTGTCTGCAGGGTTAGATAGTGTCTGCAGGGTTAGGGTTAGATCGTGTCTGCAGGGTTAGATAGTGTCTGCAGGGTTAGATAGTGTCTGCAGTGTTAGGGTTAGATAGTGTCTGCAGGGTTAGCTAGTGTCCGCAGTGTTAGGGTTAGCTAGTGTCTGACGGGTTAGGGTTAGATAGTGTCTGCAGGGTTAGCTAGTGTCCGCAGTGTTAGGGTTAGCTAGTGTCTGACGGGTTAGATAGTGTCTGCAGGGTTAGATAGTGTCTGCAGGGTTAGATAGTGTCTGCAGGGTTAGATAGTGTCTGCAGGGTCCTCTCTTCAGTTTCCATCTTTACCTCATCCTTTGATGAAGGGGATTCTGCAGCATTAGTACAATTTCAATCAACCAAATTTACATTTTAGTAATTTAGCAGACACTCTTATCCAGAGCGACTTCATACATTTTGGTACTTTTTCATACTTATCCCCTGTTGGAATTGAACCCACAACCCTGGCATTGCAAGTGCCATGCACTACCAACTGAGCCACCCGGGAGGACGAATGGCACCCTATACCCTATATAGTGCACTACTGTTAATCAGGGTCCATAGGGCTCTGGTCAAATCTTTTATTTATTTCACCTTTATTTAACCAGGTAAGCCAGTTGAGAACAAGTTCTCATTTACAACTGCGACCTGGCCAAGATAAAGCAAAGCAGTGCAATAAAAACAACAACACAGAGTTACATAAAAAGAAAAAAAAAACATAAAGTAAAAAATACAACAGAAAATAGAAAATCTATATACAGTGTGTGCAAATGTAGCAAGTTATGGAGGTAAGGCAATAAATAGGCCATAGTGCAAAATAATTACAATTAGTATTAACACTGGAATGATAGATGTGCAAGAGATGATGTGCAAATAGAGATATTGGGGTGCAAATGAGCAAAATAAATAACAATATGGGGATGAGGTAGTTGGGTGGGCTAATTACAGATGGGCTGTGTACAGGTGCAGTGATCGGTAAGGTGCTCTGACAACTGATGCTTAAAGTTAGTGAGGGAGATAAGAGTCTCCAGCTTCAGAGAACTTTGCAGTTCGTTCCAGTCATTGGCAGCAGAGAACTGGAAGGAATGGCGGCCGAAGGAGGTGTTGGCTTTGGGGATGACCAGTGAGATATACCTGCTGGAGCGCATACTACGGGTGGGTGTTGCTATGGTGACCAATGAGCTAAGATAAGGCGGGGATTTGCCTAGCAGTGATTTATAGATGGCCTGGAGCCAGTGGGTTTGGCGACGAATATGTAGTGAGGACCAGCCAACAAGAGCGTACAGGTCACAGTGGTGTGTAGTATATGGGGCTTTGGTGACAAAACGGATGGCACTGTGATAGACTACATCCAATTTGCTGAGTAGAGTGTTGGAGGCTATTTTGTAAATGACATTGCCGAAGTCAAGGATCGGTAGGATAGTCAGTTTTACGAGGGCATGTTTGGCAGCATGAGTGAAGGAGGCTTTGTTGCGAAACAGGAAGCCAATTCTGGATTTAACTTTGGATTGGAGATGCTTAATGTGAGTCTGGAAGGAGAGTTTACAGTCTAACCAGACACCTAGGTACAGTGGGGGAAAAAAGTATTTAGTCAGCCACCAATTGTGCAAGTTCTCCCACTTAAGAAGATGAGAGAGGCCTGTAATTTTCATCATAGGTACACGTCAACTATGACAGACAAATTGAGATTTTTTTTCTCCAGAAAATTTTATGGTGGAAAATAAGTATTTGGTCACCTACAAACAAGCAAGATTTCTGGCTCTCACAGACCTGTAACTTCTTCTTTAAGAGGCTCCTCTGTCCTCCACTCGTTACCTGTATTAATGGCACCTGTTTGAACTTGTTATCAGTATAAAAGACACCTGTCCACAACCTCAAACCAGTCACACTCCAAACTCCACTATGGCCAAGACCAAAGAGCTGTCAAAGGACACCAGAAATAAAATTGTAGACCTGCACCAGGCTGGGAAGACTGAATCTGCAATAGGTAAGCAGCTTGGTTTGAAGAAATCAACTGTGGGAGCAATTATTAGGAAATGGAAGACATACAAGACCACTGATAATCTCCCTCGATCTGGGGCTCCACGCAAGATCTCACCCTGTGGGGTCAAAATGATCACAAGAACGGTGAGCAAAAATCCCAGAACCACACGGGGGGACCTAGTGAATGACCTGCAGAGAGCTGGGACCAAAGTAACAAAGCCTACCATCAGTAACACACTACGCCGCCAGGGACTCAAATCCTGCAGTGCCAGACGTGTCCCCCTGCTTAAGCCAGTACATGTCCAGGCCCGTCTGAAGTTTGCTAGAGTGCATTTGGATGATCCAGAAGAGGATTGGGAGAATGTCATATGGTCAGATGAAACCAAAATATAACTTTTTGGTAAAAACTCAACTCGTCGTGTTTGGAGGACAAAGAATGCTGAGTTGCATCCAAAGAACACCATACCTACTGTGAAGCATGGGGGTGGAAACATTATGCTTTGGGGCTGTTTTTCTGCAAAGGGACCAGGACGACTGATCCGTGTAAAGGAAAGAATGAATGGGGCCATGTATCGTGAGATTTTGAGTGAAAACCTCCTTCCATCAGCAAGGGCATTGAAGATGAAACGTGGCTGGGTCTTTCAGCATGACAATGATCCCAAACACACCGCCCGGGCAACGAAGGAGTGGCTTCGTAAGAAGCAATTCAAGGTCCTGGAGTAGCCTAGCCAGTCTCCAGATCTCAACCCCATAGAAAATCTTTGGAGGGAGTTGAAAGTCCGTGTTGCCCAGCGACAGCCCCAAAACATCACTGCTCTAGAGGAGATCTGCATGGAGGAATGGGCCAAAATACCAGCAACAGTGTGTGAAAACCTTGTGAAGACTTACAGAAAACGTTTGACCTGTGTCATTGCCAACAAAGGGTATATAACAAAGTATTGAGACACTTTTGTTATTGACCAAATACTTATTTTCCACCATAATATGCAAATAAATTCATTAAAAATTTTATGTTTTTTTCAGGATTTTTTTTTCTCATTTTGTCTGTCATAGTTGACGTGTACCTATGATGAAAATTACAGGCCTCTCTCATCTTTTTAAGTGGGAGAACTTGCACAATTGGTGGCTGACTAAATACTTTTTTCCCCCACTGTATTTGTAGTTGTCCACATACTCTAGGTCAGACCCGTCGAGAGTAGTGATTCTAGTCGGGTGTGCGGGTGCCAGCAAATGAAGTGCATTAGGGTACCATTTGTGACACAAACCTAGAATAGAATTCTTTACATTGTACGATTCTCTCCTCTCCTGTTATGCAATCCTTGAGAGGACCATTAATTATTTAATTGGAGTGTAATTGTTTCATAATGGAAAGGAATTTCCCGTCCATCTTTTCCATTTCAGTGGGACCATTTGCTGTATCTATCTATCTATCCCTCCCTCCCTCCTACCCACAGTCAGGGGGCTGACATTGGGGATGGTATTGACTGAAACACACACACACACAGGGCACCCCCCCCCCCCCCCCCTTCTCTCTCTCAGACACACAGACATACACACTTGCCATTGTATAACTACTGTCTCCTCTCTGCCCAGATGACGATGGCCTTGGTATCAGTATCATAGGGATGGGAGTGGGTGCTGACGCCGGTCTGGAGAAACTTGGCATCTTCGTCAAGACTGTCATCGAGGGCGGGGCAGCTGAAAGAGATGACAGGTAAGAGCTTTCTGCTTCCTGAGAAGGTGCCAACTCAATCCCTGTACACACACACACACACACACACACACACACACACACACACACACCAGTCCTCATTGCCCAGAGAGATTTAGCAGCAGGGGTCTGGGATTACAGTCAGGCGGGAGGCACGGCCTGAAATTGAAGGAACGGCTCTGGGATGTTATCACACTCTGCAGCTGCAGGAAACAGTGTGTGTGTGTGTGTGTGTGTGTGTGTGTGTGTGTGTGTGTGTGTGTGTGTGTGTGTGTGTGTGTGTGTGTGTGTGTGTGTGTGTGTGTGTGTGTGGGGGGGGGGGGGGGGGTGCGTGGGTGCTTGCGTGTGCATGCATAATATAATATAACATAATATACACTACGGGCATATCAAAGTGCTAGTGTTAAAGTTATGGCCCAATTTATACAGATACATTGGCATAGTAGGCAATGTAACCAATCACAGCCCTCCTCTTACTTGTATCATTGCACATCCTGCAAGTCACCAGCAGAGGGCGACCATTTTGAATCAATTTTCACATTCACTCTGTTGGTAATGCTTACACATTTACATTTACATTTACGTCATTTAGCAGACGCTCTTATACAGAGCGACTTACAGGAGCAATTAGGGTTAAGTAAAATTGGATAATAACTTTAAAAGTAGCAGAGATCCCAATCTGGAACTTCATATGCCCGTAGAGTCTATTATGGTCAACAATATACCAAAAAAATTGTCAAATAAATGTTTTTATATTTTCAATATTCATGTTTATATTTTTCAATATTCATAAACTAATATCAACATATTATTTTTATCAAAATACTACTCGTATTGCTGAGCAAGAGGTAGAGCTTCATATGACACCAATGTTTGCTTTTTAACACCTATAGATGAAACAATATGGAGTCTTAAAGGAGGTGTGGGTAATGCCAAAATGTCATAAATATGCCAACTTTGATCAATTATTTCTCAATTATGCTTTTAGATACACATGGCAAATATATGTCAACAAACCTTCTTCCAACGGACTATTCTATGGATTACATTTCGTGAACAACTTTTTTTGTCTGGGTTTTGTGAGGAATCACTCAACACAGAGCTCAGATTTCATAGTCACACATGCACACATGCATGGACGCATGTACACACACACACAGGAAGAGAGAGAAAACCACTCTGCATCATCTTCCACTGAGCCTCCCTGTCCCACCCCACACCTCGCTTAAATCTGAGGGTTGATCGGAACGTGGTCTTGGTGAGAGATTTTATGTGAGACAGAGAGGCCTGTGTGTGTGTGTGTGTGTGTGTGTGTGTGTGTGTGTGTGTTAGTGTGTTTGTCAAATTAAATCAATAAATCACATTTTATTTGTCACGTGATTTGTAAACAACAGGTGTAGACTAACAGTGAAATGTCTATTTATGGGGCCCTTCCCAACAATGCAGAGAGAAAGAAAATAGAGAAATCATAGAAAAGTAAAACACATAATAATACAAGTCATAATAAATACACAATGAGTAACGATAACTTGGCTATATACACGAGGTACCGGTACCGAGTCGATGTGCAGGGGTACGAGGTAATTGAGGTAGATATGTACATAAAACTAGGAATAAAGTGACTAGGCAACAGGATAGATAATAAACAGTAGCAGCAGCGTATGTGATGAGTCAAAAAAGTTAGTGCAAAAAGGGTCAATGCAAATAGTCCGGGTAGCAATTTAGTTAACTATTTAACTAACTGTTCAGTGTCCTGTTGGTTCCAGACTTGGTGCATCGGTACCACTTGCCATGCGGTAGCAGAGTGAACAGTCTATGACTTGGGTGGCTGGACATCGCTGGGTATAGAGGTCCTGGATGGCAGGGAGCTCGGCCCCAGTGATGTACTGGCCGTGCGCACTACCCTCTGTTGTGCCTTGTAGTCGGATGCCAAGCAGTTGTCATAGTGGTGATACAGCAAGTCAAGATGCTCTCAATGGTGCAGCTGTATAACCTTTTGAGGATCTGAGGGCCCATGCCAAATCTTTTCAGCCTCCTGAGGGGGAAGAGACGTTGCGTGTGGACCATGATAGATCCTTAGTGATGTTGACACCGAGGAACTTGAAGCTCTCGACCTGCTCCACTACAGTCCTATCGATGTGACGTTGAGGGAGATGTTGTTGTTGTCCTGGCACCACACTACCAGGTCTCTGACCTCCTCTCTATAAGCTTTCTCATCGTCGTAGGTGATCAGGCCTACCACAGTCGTGTCGTCAGCAAACTTAATGATGGTGTTGGAGTCGAGCGTGGCCACGCAGTCATGGGTGAACAGGAAGTACAGGAGGGGACTAAGCACGCACCCCTGAGGAGCCCCCTTGAGGGTCAGTGTGGCGGATGTGTTGTTGCCTACCCTCACCACCTGGGGACGGCCCGTCAGGAAATCCAGGATCCAGTTGCAGAGGGAGGTGTTCAGTCCCAGGGTCCTTAGCTCAGTGATGCGCTTGGAGGGCACTATGGTGTTGAATGCTGAGCTGTAGTCAATGAACAGCATTCTCACATTGGTATTCCCTTGTCCAGGTTGGAGAGGGCAGTGTGGAGTGCATTAGAGATTGCGTCACCTGTGGATCTGTTGGGGCGGTATGCGAATTGGAGTGGGTCCAGGGTGTCTGGGATTATGGTGTTGATGTGAGCCATGACCAGCCTTTTAAAGCATTTCATGGCTACAGATTTGAGTGCTATGGGGCGATAGTCATTTAGACAGGTTACCTGGGCTTTCTTGGGCACAGGGACTATGGTGGTCTGCTTAAAACATGTAGGTATTACAGACTGGGTCAGGGAGAGGTTCAAAATGTCAGTGACGACACTTCAAATGAAATCAAATCAAATTTGAATGGTCACATACACATATTTAGCAGATGTTATTGCAGGTGTAGCGAAATGCTTGTGTTCCTAGCGCCAACAGTGCAGTAGTATCTAACAATTCACAACAATACACACAAATCTAAAAGTAAAATAATGGAATTAAGAAATATATAAATATTAGGATGAGCAATGTCGGAGTGGCATTGACTAAAATACAGTAGAATAGAATACAGTATATACATATGAAATGAGTAAAGCAGTATGTAAACATTATTAAAGTGACCAGTGATGTATATAGGGCAGCAGCCTCTAAGGTGCAGGATTGAGTAAACGGGTGGTAGCCGGCTAGTGATGGCTATTTAACAGTCTGATGGCCTTGAGATAGAAGCTGTTTTTCAGTGTCTGTCCCAGCTTTGACGCACCTGTACTGACCTCGCCTTCTGGATGGTAGCGGGGTGAACAGGCCGTGGCTCGGATGGTTGATGTCCTTGATCTTTTTGGCCTTCCTGTAACATCGGGTGCTGTAGGTGTCCTGGAGGGCAGGCAGTGTGCCCCCGGTAAGGCATTGGGCAGACCGCACCACCCTCTGGAGAGCCCTGAGGTTGCGGGCGGTGCAGTTGCCGTACCAGGCGGTGATACAGCCCGACAGGTGCTCTCAATTGTGCATCTGTAAAAGTTTGTGAGGGTCTTAGGGACCAGAAGTCCCCACAAGAATAGTAAACCAATAAAAATTTGACCAACTGGGGACATTTTGTTGGTCCCCACAAGGTCAAATGCTATTTCTAGGGGGTTTAGGGTTAAGGTTAGAATTAGTGTTAGGGTTAGAATTAGGTTTAGGGTTAGGAGATCGGGTTAGTTTTAGGGTTAGGGTTAAGGTTAGGTTTTTGGGTTAAGGGTAAGGCTACGAGTTAGGGTTAGGTTTAGGGTTAGGGGTTAGGGAAAATAGGATTTTGAATGGGACTGAATTGTATGTCCCCACAAGGTTAGCTGCGCAAGACTGTGTGTGTGTGTGTGCGTGTGTGCGTGCATGTGTGCGTGCATGTGTGCGTGTGTGCACATTGCTTAACAGTCTAGTCTCGCTAAGGCAGCAGCAACTCTTCCTGGGGTCCTGGGGTCCTGGGGTCCAAACACATTAAAGCACTTACATTACATATAAAACAAAAAATAAAACAGTACATCATATAACATTATTACACCACTACATATCTACAATACAACATGTATGATACAAAATGTATAATGCCACCATACAACAATATTACAATGTATGCGTATGTCTGTACCTTTGTGCTAAATTAAGGCAGTTATACAAAAAACATTACAATACATGCACAACAGATTTCACAACACATGAAGTGTGTGCCCTCAGGCCCTTACTCTACAACCACATATCTACAACACAAAATCCATGTGTACGTGTGTGTATAGTGCCTTGCAAAAGTATTCATCCCCCTTGGCGGTTTTCCTATTTTGTTGCATTACAACCTGTAATTTAAATTGATTTTTATTTGGATTTCATGTAATGGACATACACAAAATAGTCCAAATTGGTGAAGTGAAATAAAAAAAATAACTTGTTTAAAAAAATGCTAGAAAATAAATAACGGAAAAGTAGTGCGTGCATATGTATTCACCCCCTTTGCTATGAAGCCCCTAAATAAGATCTGGTGCAACCAATTACCTTCAGAAGTCACATAATTAGTTAAATAAAGTCCACCTGTGTGCAATCTAAGTGTCACATGATCTGTCACATGATCTCAGTATATATACACCTGTTGTGAAAGGCCCCAGAGTCTGCAACACCACTAAGCAAGGGGCACCACCAAGCAAGCAGCACTCAATTTCCACATTATTCATTACGAGATATAGTTGAGGTTTAGGGTTTAATGAATGATTTGTCCCAAATAAAATGCTTTTAGTTTTGGAAATATTTAGGACTAACTTAGTCCTTGCCACCCATTCTGAAACTAACTGCAGCTCTTTGTTAAGTGTTGCAGTCATTTCAGTTGCTGTAGCAGCTGACTTTAGTGTTGAGTCACCCGCATACATAGACACACTGGCTTTACTCAAAGTCAGTGGCATGTCGTTAGTGTTACGCGCAGAGTGGTCTGAGGTGATGTTGGGGAATAACGACGGAGTTCGTTACAGTGTTGAGACACCGAAGTTTATTGTTCAATTTGCTTTTTTGCTTAATGGTCAGTGACAGTATGAGTGTAGCCAGATCCTTTTCACTCGCTAGTCTTGTTTAATTGTGTGGTTCACCGGATTCGTCATCATCCTCGAGACGAGGGACAGACGAACGACCTGCTAGCTAGCCAAGCTAGTCGGTACAGCTAGCTAAGCTAGCTACTCTACCAGCAGCATCCTAGTTATCCTAGCTACCACTACATCATCACCGGCTGCCTGCATTTCTTGTGGACCGATGGAGCTCCCTGGTTGTTTCTTCCACCTGTTAAATACCGTGGAGGGCTTCTCCCTCTCTGGTTGACGGATGTTGGCCTCTGTCCGGTTCTCCTCTCTTCACTAAATGGACGGTAACATTTTTATTGTTTAACCCCTCTGTGTCCAAGGACTGAACTTTTTGAATATTATTTTCGGGGCGCCTCAAGTTACATTTTTTACAACTTTTATTTCTGATAAAATTAGTTCATTGCATCCGCCATGGAGCCCAGTTTCATAATATTACCTTCTGTCCCTGGTTATGAAGTAATCGCGAAAAAACAGGCCTTATGTTTGGGCATTTTTCACCCTACCAGCTCCTATTAGTTCTATTGAGCTCCGTGACACCGACTCGCCTTAAGAACGTTCTATTCCCAGCCCATTGTTCTGCGTCACAATGCCAGCTTCACTATTGTTATCAATGAGACCTGCCTGCGTTAACCCTGTAGGTTTACCTCAGGTAACTTATTATTAACAAGGTTATGGCTACTTGGTGAGCGTTAACCCTGTAGGTTTACCTCAGATAACTTATTATTAACAAGGTTATGGCTACTTGGTGAGCGTTAACCCTGTAGGTTTACCTCAGGTAACTTATTATTAACAAGGTTATGGCTACTTGGTGAGCGTTAACCCTGTAGGTTTACCTCAGGTAACTTATTATTAACAAGGTTATGGCTACTTGGTGAGCGTTAACCCTGTAGGTTTACCTCAGGTAACTTATTATTAACAAGGTTATGGCTACTTGGTGAGCGTTAACCCTGTAGGTTTACCTCAGGTAACTTATTATTAACAAGGTTACGGCTACTTGGTGAGCGTTAACCCTGTAGGTTTACCTCAGGTAACTTATTATAAACAAGGTTATGGCTACTTGGTGAGCGTTAACCCTGTAGGTTTACCTCAGGTAACTTATTATAAACAAGGTTATGGCTACTTGGTGAGCGTTAACCCTGTAGGTTTACCTCAGATAACTTATTATTAACAAGGTTATGGCTACTTGGTGAGCGTTAACCCTGTAGGTTTACCTCAGGTAACTTATTATTAACAAGGTTATGGCTACTTGGTGAGCGTTAACCCTGTAGGTTTACCTCAGATAACTTATTATTAACAAGGTTATGGCTACTTGGTGAGCGTTAACCCTGTAGGTTTACCTCAGGTAACTTATTATTAACAAGGTTATGGCTACTTGGTGAGCGTTAACCCTGTAGGTTTACCTCAGGTAACTTATTATTAACAAGGTTATGGCTACTTGGTGAGCGTTAACCCTGTAGGTTTACCTCAGGTAACTTATTATTAACAAGGTTACGGCTACTTGGTGAGCGTTAACCCTGTAGGTTTACCTCAGGTAACTTATTATAAACAAGGTTATGGCTACTTGGTGAGCGTTAACCCTGTAGGTTTACCTCAGGTAACTTATTATAAACAAGGTTATGGCTACTTGGTGAGCGTTAACCCTGTAGGTTTACCTCAGATAACTTATTATTAACAAGGTTATGGCTACTTGGTGGGCGTTAACCCAGTAGGTTTACCTCAGGTAACTTATTATTAACAAGGTTACGGCTACTTGGTGAGCGCTAACCCTGTAGGTTTTACCTCAGGTAACAAGGTTACGGTTACTTGGTGAGCGCGCTCAATGTTAACCTGAGTACATGTGGTGGTGAGCCACAGTCTAAGAGGTGTTGTCTGGCGCAAAGCCATCAAACGTTAAACATTTTCTGGTCATGGTTAAACATATTTGTTTTAAGAAAAAAGTGTACAATCTAAACAAAACGCATGTCCCTGTCCTCTTTTTCAAGATGTGGCTGATTTAAACAGCCAGAAGACATTTTTTAATTAAGAAATAACAATTTTTCTGATGACTTGTTGTTTCTAAATGGCTGCTGGGTAATTTGATATGCAACGAAATCTTCGTTCGTAGGCATCAAATTGAGCGAATGCTGCGCAGGTTCACTGAGTTGCAAACCAAATGGATATAATGGGGTGATTGTTGTCTAATCGGGTGGTCTAGCTAATGGATTTGTAGATCTGACGCAGTTGCTACCTCAGATTATGAGCCTAGCAAGTGTCATACAGCTCAGTTGGTACAGCATGGCGCTTGCAACGCCAGGGTTGTGGGTTCGTTTCCCACGGGGGGCCAGTATGAAAATGTATGCACTCACTAACTGTAAGTCGCTCTGGATAAGAGCTTCTGCTAAATATGTAAAATGTAAATGTAAAAAAAAATGTAATGAAAGTAAGGGGCCTAAAGAGCTACCCTGGGGAATTCCTGATTCTACCTGGATTATGTTGGAGAGGCTTCCATTAAAGAACACCCTCTGTGTTCTGTTAGACAAGTAACTATTTATCCACAATATAGCAGGGGGTGTAAAGCCAAAACACATTTTTCCAGCAGCAGACTATGATCGATAATGTCAAAAGCTGCACTGAAGTCTAACAAAACAGCCCCCAGAATCTTTTTATCTCAATTTCTCTCAGCCAATCATCAGTAATTTGTGTAAGTCTGTCTGTCTGTGTGAGGTGGTTTGTATTCTGTCTGTCTGTCTGTCTGTCTGTCTGTCTGAGGTGGTTTGTATTCAGTCTGGTGGCCTGACACCATACAGTATGTCAGTAATCATATCTGTGTTTGTCCACCATCATGACTGGCTGAGTTAGCTGGATGTGACGCCACATTGATTCAGACTGTAAACCGCTGTTAGGTCAGACAGTGTTAGTTTTGACACATTTTAAGTGTCAAAGTTTAAATTCTCAGAATAACTTGGACATCCACCGTATTGATGCTTTGTTACATGGGTATTATAAGGTTATTGCGACCATAGAAGATCTATGTATAGGAAATATTTTTAAAACATGCCCAGGACTTTCACACTAATGTTATCTAAATGAATTATTATGTTCGATTTGTTATATCAAAATGGAATTTCAAAAAGGCAGCCTATTCATCATTGTTTTGTCATAGATATTGAACTGTCACCGCAACAGCCATGTCACAGGCTGTGACTGCGTCCCAAATGGCACCGTATTCACTATGGGCCCTGGTCAAAAGTAGTTCACTATATAGAGAATAGGGTGCCATTTGGGGAACAAACACTCAGATAACCTTGTTTCCTCTGTTGACCAAAGTGCTGTTGGATCACAAGCCCTGGGCGCTAGCAGGCAGCGATAGCTATACATCCTGTCATGTCCTAGCTAACCCCACAGTTTGAATGTAATGCTTTCTGTCTGTTAGGCGATAGTGCTGCTCCACTATTGCAATGGAGAATGGTTGCCTCAAGACAGTCTAGCTGTACTGTATTCAGTAGTTTGATAATTGGCTATTGGACCATTTCTAAACACTCAGCTCACATCATGTGGCCCTTTCACAATAATACATTTTCAAAACCAGATTATGAAATCCCTTGACTTCAATTAGATATTTTCTAAGCATCCCTTACTCAACATCGACTTTTCTCATCACTCTGCAAAGAACCATATCAGTGCATAGTCGACTACTGCACAGTGGATCCTTTTATATATATATATATATATACAGTGGGGAGAACAAGTATTTGATACACTGCCGATTTTGCAGGTTTTCCTACTTACAAAGCATGTAGAGGTCTGTAATTTTTATCATAGGTACACTTCAACTGTGGGAGACGGAATCTAAAACAAAAATCCAGAAAATCACATTGTATGATTTTTAAGTAATTCATTTGCATTTTATTGCATGACATAAGTATTTGATACATCAGAAAAGCAGAACTTAATATTTGGTACAGAAACCTTTGTTTGCAATTACAGAGATTATATGTTTCCTGTAGGTCTTGACCAGGTTTGCACACACTGCAGCAGGGATTTTGGCCCACTCCTCCATACAGACCTTCTCCATATCCTTCAGGTTTCGGGACTGTCGCTGGGCAATACGGACTTTCAGCTCCCTCCAAAGATTTTCTATTGGGTTCAGATCTGGAGACTGGCTAGGCCACTCCAGGACCTTGAGATGCTTCTTACGGAGCCACTCCTTAGTTGCCCTGGCTGTGTGTTTCGGTTCGTTGTCATGCTGGAAGACCCAGCCACGAACCATCTTCAATGCTCTTACTGAGGGAAGGAGGTTGTTGGCCAAGATCTCGTGATACATGGCCCCATCCATCCTCCCCTCAATACGGTGCAGTCGTCCTGTCCCCTTTGCAGAAAAGCATCCCCAAAGAATGATGTTTCCACCTCCATGCTTCACGGTTGTGATGGTGTTCTTGGGGTTGTACTTATCCTTCTTCTTCCTCCAAACACGGCGAGTGGAGTTTAGACCAAAAAGCTCTATTTTTGTCTCATCAGACCACATGACCTTCTCCCATTCCTCCTCTGGATCATCCAGATGGTCATTGGCAAA
Organism: Coregonus lavaretus; assembly: GCF_964263955.1. Lineage (NCBI taxonomy): Eukaryota > Metazoa > Chordata > Actinopteri > Salmoniformes > Salmonidae > Coregonus > Coregonus lavaretus. The sequence continues at coordinate 9,669,741 of NC_139994.1, read as the reverse complement.
CTTCAGACGAGCCTGGACATGCGCTGGCTTGAGCAGGGGGACCTTGCGTGCGCTGCAGGATTTTAATCCATGACGGCGTAGTGTGTTACTAATGGTTTTCTTTGAGATTGTGGTCCCAGCTCTCTTCAGGGCATTGACCAGGTCCTGCCGTGTAGTTCTGGGCTGATCCCTCACCTTCCTCATGATCATTGATGCCCCACGAGGTGAGATCTTGCATGGAGCCCCAGACTGAGGGTGATTGACTGTCATCTTGAACTTCTTCCATTTTCTAATAATTGCGCCAACAGTTGTTGCCTTCTCACCAAGCTGCTTGCCTATTGTCCTGTAGCCCATCCCAGCATTGTGCAGGTCTACAATTTTATCCCTGATGTCCTTACACAGCTCTCTGGTCTTGGCCATTGTGGAGAGGTTGGAGTCTGTTTGATTGAGTGTGTGGGCAGGTGTCTTTTATACAGGTAACGAGTTCAAACAGGTGCAGTTAATACAGGTAATGAGTGGAGAACAGGAGGGCTTCTTAAAGAAAAACTAACAGGTCTGTGAGAGACGGAATTCTTACTGGTTGGTAGGTGATCAAATACTTATGTCATGCAATAAAATGCAAATTAATTACTTAAAAATCATACAACGTGATTTTCTGGATTTTTGTTTTAGATTCCGTCTCTCACAGTTGAAGTGTACCTATGATAAAAATTACAGACCTCTACATGCTTTGTAAGTAGGAAAACCTGCAAAATCGGCAGTGTATCAAATACTTGTTCTCCCCACTGTATATATACAGTACCAGTCAAAAGTTTGGACACACCTACTCATTCCAGGGTTTTTCTTTATTTTTTACTATTTTCTACATTGTAGAATAATAGTGAAGACATCGAAATTATGAAATAACACAAATAGAATCATGTAGTTAACCAAATCAAAATATATTTTAGATTTTAGATTCTTCAAAGTAGCCACCCTTTGCATTGATGACAGCTTTGCACACTCTTGGCATTATCTCAACCAGCTTCATGAGGTAGTCACCTGGAATGCATTTCAATTAACAGTTGTACCTTGTTAAACTTCATTTGTGGAATTTCTTTCCTTGTTAATGCGTTTGAGCCAATCAGTTGTGTTGTGACAAGGTAAGGGTGGTATACAGAAGGAAGCCCTATTTGGTAAAATACCAAGTCCATATTATGGCAAGAACAGCTCAAATAAGCAAAGAGAAACGAAAGTCCATCATTACTTTAAGACATGAAGGTCAGTCAATCCGGAACATTTCAAGAACTTTGAACATTTCTTCAAGCTCAGTCGCAAAACCATCAAGCGCTATGATGAAACTGGCTCTCATGAGGACCGCCACTGGAAAGGAAGACCCAGAGTTACCTCTGCTGCAGAGGATAAGTTCATTAGAGTCACCAGCCTCAGAAATTGCAGCCCAAATAAATGCTTAACAGAGTTCAAGTAACAGACTCATCTCAACATCAACTGTTCAGAGGAGACTGCGTGAATCCGGCCTTCATGCTCGAATTGCTGCAAAGAAACCACTACTAAAGGACGCCAATAATAGGACGAGACTTGCTTGGGCCAAGAAACACGGGCAATGGACATTAGACCGGTGGAAATCTGTTCTTTGGTCTGATGAGTCCAAATGTGAGATTTTTGGTTCCAACCGCAGTGTCTTTGTAAGATGCAGAGTAGGTGAATGGATGATCTCCGCATGTGTGGTTCCCACCGTGAAGCATGGAGGAGGAGGTTTGATGGTGTGGGGGTGCTTTGCTAGTGACACTGTCTGTGATTTATTTAGAATTCAACGCACACTTAACCAGTATGGCTACCACAGCATTCTGCAGCGACACGCCATCCCATCTGGTTTGTGCTTAGTGGGACTATCATTTGTTTTTCAACAGGACAATGACCCAAAACACACCTCCAGGCTTTGTAAGGGCTATTTGACCAAGAAGGAGAGTGATGGAGTGCTGCATCAGATGACCTGGCCTCCACAATTACCTGACCTCAACCCAATTGAGATGGGTTGGGATGAATTGGACTGCAAAGTGAAGGAAAAGCAGCCAACAAGTGCTCAGCGTATGAGGGAACTCCTTCAAGACTGTTGGAAAAGCATTCCTCATGAAGCTGGTTGAGCGAATGCCAAGAGTGTAATAAGCTGTCATCAAGACAAAGTGTGGCTACTTTGAAGAATCTAAAATAAAACATATATTTAGATTTGTTTAACACTTTTTTGGTTACTACAGTGAGGGAAAAAAGTATTTGATCCCCTGCTGATTTTGTACGTTTGCCCACTGACAAAGAAATGATCAGTCTATAATTTTAATGGAAGGTTTATTTGAACAGTGAGAGACAGAATAACAACAACGCATGTTAAAAATGTTATAAATTGATTTGCATTTTAATGAGGGAAATAAGTATTTGACCCCCTCTCAGTCAGAAAGATTTCTGGCTCCCAGGTGTCTTTTATACAGGTAACGAGCTGTGATTAGGAGCACACTCTTAAAGGGAGTGCTCCTAATCTCAGCTTGTTACCTGTATAAAAGACACCTGTCCACAGAAGCAATCAATCAATCAGATTCCAAACTCTCCACCATGACCAAGACCAAAGAGCTCTCCAAGGATGTCAGGGACAAGATTGTACACCTACACAAGGCTGGAATGGGCTACAAGACCATCGCCAAGCAGCTTGGTGAGAAGGTGACAACAGTTGGTGCGATTATTCGCAAATGGAAGAAACACAAAAGAACTGTCAATCTCCCTCGGCCTGGGGCTCCATACAAGATCTCACCGCGTGGAGTTGCAATGATCATGAGAATGGTGAGGAATCATCCCAGAACTACACGGGAGGATCTTGTCAATGATCTCAAGGCAGCTGGGACCATAGTCACCAAGAAAACAATTGGTAATACACTACGCCATGAAGGACTGAAATCCTGCAGCGCCCGCAAGGTCCCCCTGCTCAAGAAAGCACATATACAGGGCCGTCTAAAGTTTGCCAATGAACATCTGAATGATTCAGAGGAGAACTGGGTGAAAGTGTTGTGGTCAGATGACACCAAAATGGAGCTCTTTGGCATCAACTCAACTCGCCGTGTTTGGAGGAGGAGGAATGCTGCCTATGACCCCAAGAACACCATCCCCACCGTCAAACATGGAGGTGGAAACATTATGCTTTGGGGGTGTTTTTCTGCTAAGGGGACAGGACAACTTCACCGCCTCAAAGGGACGATGGACGGGGCCATGTACCATCAAATCTTGGGTGAGAACCTCCTTCCCTCAGCCAGGGCATTGAAAATGGGTTGTGGATGGGTATTCCAGCATGACAATGACCCAAAATACACGGCCAAGGCAACAAAGAAGTGGCTCAAGAAGAGGCACATTAAGGTCCTGGAGTGGCCTAGCCAGTCTCCAGACCTTAATCCCAAAGAAAATCTGTGGAGGGAGCTAAAGGTTCGAGATGCCAAACGTCAGCCTCGAAACCTTAATTACTTGGAGAAGATCTGCAAAGAGGAGTGGAACAAAATCCCTCCTGAGATGTGTGCAAACCTGGTGGCCAACTACAAGAAACGTCTGACCTCTGTGATTGCCAACAAGGGTTTTGCCACCAAGTACTAAGTCATGTTTTGCAGAGGGGTCAAACACTTCTTTCCCTCATTAAAATGCAAATCAATTCATAACATTTTTGACATGCGTTATTCTGTCTCTCACTGTTCAAATAAACCTACCATTAAAATTATAGACTGATCATGTCTTTGTCAGTGGGCAAACATTCAAAATCAGCAGGGGATCAAATACTTTTTTCCCTCACTGTACATGATTCCATAAGTGTTATTTCATAGTTTTGATGTCTTCACAATTATTCTACAATGTAGAAAATTGTCAAAATAAAGAAAAACCCAGTGGATTTTGAAAGTATTCACCCCCCTTGTCATTTTTCCTATTTTGTTGCCTTACAACCTGGAATTAAAATGGATTTTTGGGGGGGTTGTATCATTTGATTTACACAACATGCCTACCACTTTGAAGATGCAAAATATTTTTGATCGTGAAACAAACAAGACATAAGACAAAAAAACAGAAAACCTGAGCGTGCATAACTATTCACCCCACCCCCCCCCCCCCCCCCCCCAAAGTCAATACTTTGTACAGCCAGCTTTTGCAGCAATTACAGCTGCAAATCTCTTGGGGTATGTCTCTATAAGCTTGGCACATCTAGCCACTGGGATTTTTGCCCATTCTTCAAGGCAAAACTGCTCCAGCACCTTCAAGTTGGATGGGTTCCGCTGGTGTGCACCAGATCCTATTTAGGGGCTTCGTAGCAAAGGGGGTGAATACATATGCACGCACCACTTTTCCGTTATTTATTTTTTTGAATTTTTTTAAACAAGTAATTTTTTTCATTTCACTTCACCAATTTGGACAATTTTGTGTATGTCCATTACATGAAATCCAAATAAAATCCATTTAAATTACAGGTTGTAACGCCAAGGGGGATGAATACTTTTGCAAGGCACTGTAAATAAAGTCCACCTGTGTGCAATCTAAGTGTCACATGATCTGTCACATGATCTCAGTATATATACACCTGTTCTGAAAGGCCCCAGAGTCTGCAACACCACTAAGCAACGGGCACCACCAAGCAAGCGGCACCATGAAGACCAAGGAGCTCTCCAAACAGGTCAGGGACAAAGTTGTGGAGAAGTACAGATCAGGGTTGGGTTATAAAAAAATATCAGAAACTTTGAACATCCCACGGAGCACCATTAAATCCATTATTAAAAAATGGAAAGAATATGGCACCACAACAAACCTGCCAAGAGAGGGCTGCCCACCAAAACTCAAGGACCAGGCAAGGAGGGCATTAATCAGAGAGGCAACAAAGAGACAAAAGATAACCCTGAAGGAGCTGCAAAGCACCACAGCGGAGATTGGAGTATCTGTCCATAGGACCACTTGAAGCCGTACACTCCACAGAGCTGGGCTTTACGGAAAAAAGCCATTGCTTAAAGAAAAAAATAAGCAAACACGTTTGGTGTTCGCCAAAAGGCATGTGGGAGACTCCCCAAACATATGGAAGAAGGTACTCTGGTCAGATGAGACTAAAATTGAGCTTTTTGGCCATGAAGGAAAACGCTATGTCTGGCGCAAACCCAACACCTTTCATCAATCCGAGAACACCATCCATCACCATGTTTTTCATCGGCAGGGACTGGGAAACTGGTCAGAATTGAAGGAATGATGGATGGGGATAAATACAGGGAAATTCTTGAGGGAAACCTTTTTCAGTCTTCCAGAGATTTGAGACTGGGACGGAGGTTCACCTTCCAGCAGGACAATGACCCTAAGCATACTGATAAAGCAACACTCGAGTGGTTTAAGGGGAAACATTTTAAATGTCTTGGAATGGTCTAGTCAAAGCCCAGACCTCAATCCAATTGAGAATCTGTGGTATGACTTAAAGATTACTGTACACCAGCGGAACCCATCCAACTTGAAGGAGCTGGAGCAGTTTTGCCTTGAAGAATGGGCAAAAATCCCAGTGGCTAGATATAGATTATAGAGATATACCCCAAGAGACTTGCAGCTGTAATTGCTGCAAAAGGTGGCTGTACAAAGTATTGACTTTGGGGGGGTGAATAATTATGCACGCTCAAGTTCTGTTTTTTTGTTTGTTTCACAATAAAAAAGATTTTGCATCTTCAAAGTGGTTGGCATGTTGTGTAAATCAAATTATACAAACCTGCCAAAAATCAATTTTAATTCCAGGTTGTAAGGCAACAAAATAGGAAAAATGCCAAGGGGGGTGAATACTTTTGCAAGCCACTGTAACTAATTATGTGACTTCTGAAGGTAATTGGTTGCACCAGATCCTATTTAGGGGCTTCGTAGCAAAGGGGGTGAATACATATGCACGCACCACTTTTCCGTTATTGATTGTTTAGAATTCTTTGATATATATTTTTTGGGGTCCATTACATGAAATCCAAATAAAATATCCATTTAAATTACAGGTTGTAATGCAACAAAATAGGAAAAACGCCAAGGGGGATGAATACTTTTGCAAGGCACTGTACAATATATATATGTATATATATATATATATATATATTTTTTTTTAAATATATAAACATAACAGATAGGGAGAGAATGACAAGCAGTTGGCCTGACTCGAACCTATGTCGTAGACATGTGTACCGGAAGCTGCGGCATTACCACTAGACCAGCCAGGCCACTGCTCAGTAGATCCTACAGTAACCTGTATCTAACCTGTGGGTGACCTTCATGTGACCTCAGTGTGTTGTGTCGTAGGATCAAGGTGAACGACCAGATTGTGGAGGTGGACGGCACCAGTCTGGTGGGGGTGACCCAGAGCTTCGCTGCCTCCGTCCTGAGGAACACCCAGGGAGTGGTTAGGTAAGAACAACCACCACATCCATAACATTTTATTTTCATTTATTTATACAGCTCAGTCCACAGTACCATAAAGTGGCATCAGCTATGGTCTGTTTAGTTAAAACGGCATTGTTAGAGGGGAATAACTCAATGTGTACTGCTACACTTTATACAGTAGTCTGCCATATAGTCATCCTTTCTGCACATGAGAAATAATGCATGGGTCGTTCCACAAAAATAGTGCCTTTTGCGTTGCTTTGATATTTTAAGTAGAAATTGTGCCCTGATATTGAATTTTAAAAAGCCTGTTATATTAAATGAATTGCCGTTTAATATAGACCACATGGCTTGCTAAAGTGCCCAAATTCCGCGCATTTTGACATGTCCCTCCATCAACCCTGTGTCACTTCTAGGAACAGTTTTACCCCCCTAATCCCAAAATGTCTCCCAAGTTTCACCATCATTGTAAAGCCCTAGTTATTTTGTTGCTTTGACAAAGTATTTTCTGAAGATTATTATTTATTTCATGTGATTAGTGATTCATTTACGTCTGTCCCTCATTTTAAGGTCAACCCTGTTACGTGAACTGAACTCTCGTTTTTATATGGTGAAACTGTTCCTTTTTATATATTTTTAAGGAAACATTGAACATCTAATAGTCAAATCATAGTGTAAAAGCAGGTGAGCTGGTTCTACTCTTTTTTGGCCATTTTCTGGTATTTAGTGGTGGAAAACTGAGAGGGTCGAGCATAACACGTCTACTACACACAGGGTAGATAGACAGGCTAGAAATGTTTGAACAATTGCCTTTTTTTTGTTAAGCTTGCATTTAACTGCCCCTCCCTGTTGCACACAACAAGCGTTTTATGGATTTATGGCTGATGTAAGGTGAAATCGTTAACCCTGTTATGGTCAACCCTGTTACGGTCAACCCTGTTACGGTCAACCCTGTTACTTTATTTGACACTTATAGGCACTTACTATAATAAAAAAAATTTTTAGATTGGAAAACGTGTTTTTTATTAAGTTGAACATGTGCTCTTTATGACAGAACGTTAAAATTAGGTGAAATCAAACGTTTTTTGGGACTAAGTTACACTTTGACTAAGGCACCGAATTGCTGGGACGACCTACATGCGTCCACTTTACTGTGATTCTATATCATAGCATTCTCTTACATTAAAAAAGTGGTGTTTATATTGTGTTGTGTCTATTAGTGGACAGGGGGGCCATTTTGTCTTTAAACTTAAACCCAATATACTGTTAATGTTTTCAAACTGCAGACCACCAAAACTGCTACATGAACACACAACATAGACTGCATTTGAAAACTGTTTTGGCAGACCCCCATTCATGCATTCATTAGCATAATGTAAATAGCGTGGAAATATGACTGTGAAGAATGTATCAGTGTAAGAGAGTAGCAGTGGACAGCAGGCCTCCACTCTACAGAGCAGAGCACTCTTCTCCCAAACAATATAGGAGCTCTCTCTCTCTCTCTCTCTCTTTATCCTCCCTGGGTTTGATCGCTCTGTGCCCCAGATTCGCCATTTCAACTAAATTTAACCCTGACTTACGACATCATCCAGGTCTCTGAAACCACACAAGTACGAGTTCACTGGTCACTCAGCATAAGGCTTAAAAAAGAAAGCATATATTTGCCACCACATTTATAAACCAGATGTTAAAAGACAACACAATTAAACAACATCCCACATGGTTGACTGACTGAGGGCATATCTGTTGTGTGAGACAACGTAGTGCGGACATCCCACCCGTTGGGGTCCAGAGGACCGAGTTTGGGAAACGCTGCTATATAGGGAAGGGAATAGGGTGCCATTTGGGACTCAGCCCCTGTCTGTCAACATACTGTAGCAGCTCCTAATGGACAAGATATGTCTGTATTATGGCTGTTGTTCCCAGAGCAATGGAAGCAGGGTGGACCCCCCCCCCTGCATGTTGCTTTACCGGGAAAGAAGAAACTGTTTCCAGGTCAGCTGCTAGATGGAGAGATGGAGGAGCGCGGGCCGTGATTCTGATTCCTCTCAGTTGTTGATTCAGATGTAGATCAACGTTAACTCTGGAATGTAGCCAGCCTAGCTCTGTAATCAGCATGCCCACTCAGGATGATTGGAGACTCAGTCAAATATGCTCTCCCACTGAGATAGAGCGATCCATCTTGGAATAAACGAGAGAGAAACAAGATAAATATGTATTTCTACCACCTGTATGCTGGGTATGCTGGGTGGTAGAGAGGGAACATGGGGAAAGAAAGCCTGCCCCTCTCCCTCTCTCTCACTCTCTCTCTCTCTCGCTCTGTTGCTATGTCTCTCTCTCTCTCTCATTCACTCTCTCTCTCTTTGTCTCTCCTTCTCCCTCTGTTTTGCCCTCTCTCAAATTCAAATTCAAATTGCTTTATTGGCATGGAAAGTGTTACCACATACACTACCAGTCAAAGGTTTGGACACACCTACTCATTCAAGGGTTTTTCTTTATTTTTACTATTTTTTACATTGTATAATAAAAGTGAAGACATCAAAACTATGAAATAACACATATGGAATCATGTAGTAACCTTGATGACAGCTTTACACACTCTGCATTCTCTCAACCAGCTTCATGACGTAGTCACCTAGAATGCATTTCAATTAACAGGTGTGCCTTCTTAAAAGTTAATTTGTGGAATTTATTTTCTTCTTAATGCGTTTGAGCCAATCAGTTGTGTTGTGACAAGGTAGGGGGGGTATACAGAAGATAGCCCTATTTGGTAAAAGACCAAGTCCATATTATGGCAAGAACAGCTCAAATAAGCGAAGAGAAATGACAGTCCATCATTACTTTAAGACATGAAGGTCAGTCAATACGGAAACTTTCAAGAACTTTTCAAGTTTCTTCAAGTGCAGTCGCAAAAACCATCAAGCGCTATTAGGAAACTGGCTCTCATGAGGACCGCCACAGGAATGGAAGACCCAGAGTTACCTCTGCTGCAGAGGATAAGTTCATTAGAGTTACCAGCCTCAGAAATTGCAGCCCAAATAAATGCTTCACAGAGTTCAATTCACAGTGTAGCGGGTGATTTGGACGGAGTCAGGCGGCGCAGGAGGTGTAAATCACAGAATAATGGTTTATTCTGCCAATACAGCGGTTCGCAGCAATGCGTAAAACAACTACAGTGCGACTTAATGGCGCACTGGGGAAAACAAAATACACGAGTGAATATCCCGGCGATAAAGTACATAATGCTCCACCAAGCTATCGACACCTCCACATGGAAACAATCACACACAAAGACATGGGGGGCAGAGGGAATACTTACACAGGGACTGATGAGGGGATATGAACCAGGTGTGTGTAAAAAACAAGACAAAACAAATGGAATGATGAGAAGAGGAGCGGCAGTGGCTAGAAGGCCGGTGACGACGAACGCAGAAGCCTGCCCGAACAAGGAGTCATGACAGTACCCCCACCTTGATGTGCAGCTCCAGCAGCGCGCTAACACCGGCCTCGGGAACGGCCAGGAGGACGCGGAGCAGGGCGATCCGGATGGCGACGGTGGAAATCCTGCAACAGGCAGGGATCGAGGACATCCTTCACCAGGACCCAGCACCGCTCCTCCGGACCGTACCCCTCCCACTCCACGAGGTGCTGAAGGCCCCCCACCCGACGCCTCGAATCCAGGATGGAACGAACAGAGTACGCCGGGGTCCCCTTGATGTCCAGAGGGGGCAGAGGGACCTCCTGTACCTCAGACTCCTGGAGCGGACCAGCCACCACCAGCCTGAGGAGAGATATGTGAAACGAGGGGTTAATACGGTAATCAGGAGGGAGCAGCAACCTATACGTAACCTCGTTAACTCGCCTCAGGACTTTGAACGGCCCCACAAACCGCGGGCTCAGCTTCCGGTTGGGCAGGCGAAGGGGCAGGTTCCGGGTCGAGAGCCAGACCCGATCACCCGGTACAAAGACCGGGGCCTTAATACGGTGGCGGTCAGCGTTAGCTTTCTGGCGACGCACAGCGCTGGAGGTGGACGTGGGCGGTGTTCTACGTCTCCTTCGCGCGCCGAAACCAGTCGACCACCGCAGGCGCTTTGGTCTGGCTCTGATGCCACGGTGCCAGGACCGGAGGATACCCTAAAACACATTGAAATGGTGATAGGTTAGTGGAGGAGTGGCGGAGAGAGTTCTGGGCATATTCGGCACATGGCAAGAACACAGACCACTCCCCCGGCCGGTTCTGACAGTAGGACCGCAGGAACCTACCCACATCCTGATTCACCCATTCCACCTGCCCATTAGATTTGGGGTGAAACCCAGAGGTCAGGCTGACCGACACCCCCAGACGTTCCATGAACGCCTTCCAGACCCTAGAAGTAAACTGGGGACCCCGGTCAGACACTATGTCCTCTGGCACCCCGTAGTGCCGGAAGACTTGAGTGAACAGGGCTTCCGCAGTTTGCAAGGCCGTGGGGAGACCGGGCAGAGGGAGGAGACGGCAGGCTTTAGAGAAGCGGTCCACAACGACCAGGATGGTGGTGTTACCCTGAGAGAGGGGAAGATCAGTTAGAAAGTCAATCGATAAGTGGGACCATGGCCGTTGTGGAACTGGTAAGGGATGTAATTTACCCGCTGGAAGGTGCCTAGGTGCCTTACTCAGGGCGCACACCGAGCAGGAGGAGACATACACCCTCACGTCCTTAGCCAAGGTAGGCCACCAGTACTTCCCGGTCAGGCAGCGCACTGTACGGCTGATGCCTGGGTGACCAGGGGAGGGGGACGTGTGTGCCCAATAGATAAGACGATCATGGACACTAGACGGCACGTACCACAGCCCAGCTAGGCACTGAGGTGGAGATGGCTCTGTGCGTAACACCCGCTCTATGTCCGCGTCCACCGCCCACACCACCGGCGCCACAATGCAGGAGGCCGGGAGTATGAGGCTGTTGTCTATGGGCCTCTCCTCTGTGTCGTACAGCCGTGACCGTGCGTCTGCCTTCACGTTCTTTGTGCCTGGTATATAGGACAGCGTGAAATCAAACCGGGTGAAGAACAAGGCCCACCTGGCCTGGCAAGGGTTCACCCTCCTCGCTGCCCGGATGTACTCCAGGTTACGGTGGTCAGTCCAGACGAGGAAAGGGTGTTTCGCCCCCTCAAGCAAGTGCCTCCATGCTGTCAGGGCTCTGACAACAGTCAACAGCTCCCGATCACCAACGTCATAGTTCTGCTCCGCCGGGCTGAGCTTCTTAGAGAAGAAGGCACAGGGGCGGAGCTTGGGTGGCGTGCCCGAGCGTTGGGATAGGACAGAGCCTACACCTACCTCGGACACATCCACCTCCACTACGAACTGCAATGATGGATCGAGATGGGCCAGTACCGGGGCTGAGGTGAACAGAGCCCTCAGGTTACTGAAAGCCCTGTCAGCCTCAGCAGACCAGTGGAGCCGGGATGGGCCACCCTTCAACAGAGAGGTGATGGGAGCTGCGACCTTGCCAAAGCCCCGGATAAACCTCCGATAGTAATTGGCAAAGCCAATGAAGCGCTGCACCTGAAATGCGGTCTCCCTCCATCTCCACACTTGAGGGGGTGATGTGGTATCCGAAGAAGGAGACGGATTGTTGGAAGAACAGACACTTTTCTGCCTTGGCATACAGGTCATGCTCCAACAGTCGGCCCCGCACTCTGCGAACCAGGGACACATGCTCGGCGAGCGTAGCGGAATACACCAGGATGTCATCGATGTAGGCCACCACAACGCGACCAAGCATGTCCTGAAACACCTGGTTCACAAAGGACTGGAAGACTGATGGAGCATTCATCAACCCGTACGGCATCACCAGGTATTCATAATGCCCCGTGGTTGTGCTAAATGCTGTCTTCCACTCGTCCCCTTCCCGGACACGCACCAGGTTGTACGCACTCCTGAGGTCTAATTTCGTGAAGAAGCACGCACCATGCATTGATTCGATCATAGAGGAAATGAGGGGTAGAGGATAACTATAGAGAATGGTAGTTTTATGAAGTGCACAGTAAACAATGCAAGGGTGCAGACCCCAGTCTTTCTTCTTCACGAAAAATAAACTTGAGGAGGCGGGTGAAGTGGAGGGACGTATGAACCCCTCATACAGGGACTCGGAGACGTATGTTTCCATAGCCTCCGTTTCCGGCTGCGACAGGGAATATACATGACTCCTGGGCGGCACAGCGTCTAACCTGAGGTTTATCGTGCAATCCCCCGCCCGATGGGGTGGTAATTTGGTCGCCTGCGTTTTGGTAAACGCGTGGTTGCACCAACGGAACAGCTAGACACCTACCCTGACACTCTCACGACCACCCTGTGAGAGCTCTCTGTGGCCATGAAAAGGTGGAGTCGTGTAGTGCTAGCCAGGGAAGGCCCAACACAACAGGGAAATCCGGAGACTCAATAATGTGAAACGTGATTTGCTCATTATGGGTCTCCTGCGTAATCATAGTGACTGGTGCTGTAACCTCCCTAACAAAACCTGACCCTAATTGTCGATTGTCAAGTGCTTTGATGGGTAATGGAATAGACAGGGGAACCAATGGAATACATAGACTAAGCGCTAAAGACCTGTCCATAAAGTTCCGAGCTGCGCCTGAATCTACCAGCACCTTACACTGGGGAACTACCGTGTAATCAGGGAAGTTGACGTGGATGGTGAAATGCGCAGCAGAGGGCTCTGTACGAATGTGGGTTTGCGCTACCTGGGGTGACGCGTGAGTGCCTTGCCTGCCGCCTCCAGAACCAGAAGAACCCTGACGACATTGTGCAGCAGAATGTCCTCTCTTGCCACAAGAGTGACACTGGATCTGTTGTCCTCCGTTCTCCCGGAACGCTGCACCACCCAGCTCCATCGGAACGTGATCCGGGTTGAAGGGGGGTGAAACGGGCAGGCCCCTTCCAGGACGTCCTCGCGAAGCCAGCAGGTTGTCCAACCGGATGGCCATGTCCACCAGTTGGTTGAAGGTCAACGTGGTATCCCGGTAGGCTAGCTCCCTTCGGACGTCCTCACGCAGGCTGCATCGGAAGAGGTTGATGAGGGCCCGCTCGTTCCACCCGGACCCAGCCGCTAGAGTTCTAAACTCCAGGGCAAAGTCTTGTGCGGTCCTTGTCCCGTGCCTCAGATGGACCAGTTGGTCGCCCGCCTCTCTTCCTTCGGGGGGATGATCGAAGACGAGCGAACTCTCCGTAGTTGTCCAACGCGTCTCCTCCTTCACTCCAGACCGCGTTGGCCCACTCCAGGGCTTTCCCCGAGAGGCAGGAGACGAGGGCGGACACCTTCTCCCGATCCGATGGAGCCGGGCTGATGGTGTTGAAATAGAGGTCCAGCTGCAGGAGGAAACCCTGGCAGCTGGCCGCTGTCCCGTCGTATTCCCTCGGTCGAGACAGGTGAATACCTCTAGGTGCTGGTGTGTGGGTGGCTGGATCCGGTCGCTCAGCTGGTTCCACAGGGTCGGGTCCTCTCCTCTCCAGGTACTGGATGGCCTGGAAAACCCGATCCATCGCTTCGCCCAAGCTGGCTAACATGTTGGAATGCTCCTGGACCCGTTCAACGGCTTCAGGCATATTCCCCGCTCCTGCTGACTCCATGCTGTTGGGTGTGTGATTCTGTAGCGGGTGATTTGGACGGAGTCAGGCGCAGGAGGTGTAAATCACAGAATAATGGTTTATTCGGCCAATGCAGCGGTTCACAGCAATGCGTAAAACAACTACAGTGCGACTTAACGGCGCACTGGGGAAAACAAAACACACAGGTGAATATCCCGGCGATAAAGTACATAATGCTCCACCGAGCTATCGACACCTCCACATGGAAACAATCACACACAAAGACATGGGGGGCAGAGGGAATACTTATATAAGGACTGATGAGGGGATATGAACCAGGTGTGTGTAAAAAACAAGACAAAACAAATGGAATGATGAGAAGAGGAACGGCAGTGGCTAGAAGGCCGGTGACGACGAACGCCGAAGCCTGCCCGAACAAGGAGAAGAGGCAGCTTCGGAGGAAGTCGTGACACACAGACACATCTCAACATCAACTGTTCAGAGGGGACTGTGTGAATCAGACCTTCAAGGTTGAATTACTACTAATGGACACCAATAAGAAGAAGAGACCTGCTTGGGCCAAGAAACACGAGCAATGGACCGGTGGAAATCTGTCCTTTGGTCTGGATTTTTGGTTCCAACCGCCGTGTCTTTGTGAGACAAAGTGTGGGTGAACGGATGATCTCTGCATGTCTAGTTCCCACCATAAAGCATGGAGGAGGAGGTGTTATGGTGTGGGGGTGCTTGGCTGGTGACACTGTCTGTGATTTATTTAGAATTCAAGGCACACTTAACCAGCATGGCTACCACAGCATTCTGTAGCAATACGCCATCCCATCTGGTTTGGGCTTAGTGGGAATATAATTTGTTTTTCAACAGGACAATCACCCA
>NC_139994.1:9528382-9654702 GCF_964263955.1 Coregonus lavaretus | reverse complement strand
TGCTGAAAGCCCCATCCCCACTCCACTCCCCTATAATCAGATCCTGCTATTGAGTCCCTGCCAATCGCACAGACTGCCTGTTTCAGCCTCAATCACACAAACAAATAAACAGACAGTGAAAAATTGCACCTTTTCTAGTTCACAACTTAAAATGAAGAAGGAGGAAGCTCTGTCATGTTTTAGTTCAGCTGAAAATGTCTCAGAAAAAGTCACTGGAAAAAGTATATTGAAGTGAAGCCCTTATTCATAATTGAACCAACATGCACAGTGGTTCAAAGCGTATTGTAAAGTCATGCCATGAGTGAAATGCAACTGATTGGCTGTTGCTGTCCGTTTCCAGGTTTGTGATTGGTCGAGAGCGTCCGGGCCAGGTGAGCGAGGTGGCTGCTCTGATCCAACAGACTCTGGAGCAGGAGAGGAGACAGAGAGAGATGCTGGAGCAGCAGTACGCCCAGTATGACGCTGATGACGATGAGGTGGGTAGCCTACTGCCCCGCTGTTTCACCCTCCCAGTATGACGCTGATGACGATGAGGTGGGTAGCTACTGCCTCGCTGTTTCACCCTCCCAGTATGACGCTGATGACGATGAGGTGGGTAGCTACTGCCTCGCTGTTTCACCCTCCCAGTATGACGCTGATGACGATGAGGTGGGTAGCCTACTGCCCGCTGTTTCACCCTCCTACTGATACACCTGGTAGTGTGGCCAATCAAATCCTATACAGTTTTATTAACTGATTCATAGGAGCTAGGAACCTTCTACAACAATGGCTAACTTACTTACCCACTAGTACACTCTTCTACATATCAGGTATTCACAAAGCATCTCAGAGTAGGACTGCTTATCTAGGATCAGTTTAGCCTTTTAGATACAGTATATGAACAGGGGGGATCTGATCCTAAAACAGCCAGTAGCGGTGCGTGGGTAAAATCACTGGGGAAGCCTAGTCAGAAAAAAATGCCATATTGCAACCTATGTGTTGTGATAATTGCGTTGTTTGCTCTATAACCTGTTGGTTCATATGCCTTGCGACCGTGATATACAGTTGAAGTCGGAAGTTTACATACACTTAGGTTGGAATCATTAAAACTCGTTTTCAACCACTCCACAAATTTCTTGTTAACAAACTATAGTTTTGGCAAGTCGGTTAGGACATCTACTTTGTGCATGACACAAGTAATTTTTCCAACAATTGTTTACAGACAGATTATTTCACTTATAATTCACTGTATCACAATTCCAGTGGGTCAGAAGTTTACATACACTAAGTTGACGGTGCCTTTAAACAGCTTGGAAAATTCCAGAAAATTATGTCATGGCTTTAGAAGCTTCTGATAGGCTAATTGACATCATTTGAGTCAATTGGAGGTGTACCTGTGGATGTATTTCAAGGCCTACCTTCAAACTCAGTGACTCTTTGCTTGACATCATGGGAAAATCAAAAGAAATCAGCCAAGACCTCAGAAAGAAATTGTAGACCTCCACAAGTCTGGTTCATCCTTGGGAGCAATTTCCAAATGCCTGAAGGTACCACGTTCATCTGTACAAATAATAGTACGCAAGTATAAACACCATGGGACCACGCAGCCGTCATACTGCTCAGGAAGGAGACGCGTTCTGTCTCCTAGAGATGAACGTACTTTGGTGCGAAAAGTGCAAATCAATCCCAGAACAACAGCAAAGGACCTTGTGAAGATGCTGGAGGAAACAGGTACAAAAGTATCTATATCCACAGTAAAATGAGTCCTATATCCACATAACCTGAAAGGCCGCTCAGCAAGGAAGAAGCCACTGCTCCAAAACCACCATAGAAAATCCAAACTACGGTTTGCAACTGCACATGGGGACAAATATCGTACTTTTTGGAGAAATGTCCTCTGGTCTGATGAAACAAAAATAGAACTGTTTGGCCATAATGACCATCGTTATGTTTGGAGGAAAAAGGGGGTGCTTGCAAGCCGAAGAACACCATCCCAACCGTGAAGCACGGGGGTGGCAGCATCATGCTGTGGGGGTGCTTTGCTGCAGGAGGGACTGGTGCATTTCACAAAATAGATGGCATCATGAGGAAGGAACATTATGTGGATATATTGAAGCAACATCTCAAGACATCAGTCAGGAAGTTAAAGCTTGGTCACAAATGGGTCTTCCAAATGGACAATGACCCCAAGCATACTTCCAAAGTTGTGGCAAAATGGCTTAAGGACAACAAAGTCAAGATATTGGAGTGGCCATCACAAAGCCCTGACCTCAATCCTATAGAACATTTGTGGGCAGAACTGAAAAAGCGTGTGCGGGCAAGGAGGCCTACAAACCTGACTCAGTTACACCAGGTCTGTCAGGAGGAATGGGCCAACATTCACCCAACTTATTGTGGGAAGCTTGTGGAAGGCTACCTGAAACATTTGACCCAAGTTAAACAATTTAAAGGCAATGCTACAAAATACTAATTGAGTGTATGTAAACTTCTGAACCACTGGGAATGTGATGAAAGAAATAAAAGCTGAAATAAATCATTCTCTCTACTATTATTCTAACATTTCACATTCTTAAAATAAAGTGGTGATGCTAACTGACCTAAGACAGGAAATTTTTACTAGGATTAAATGTCAGGAATTGTGAAAAACTGAGTTTAAATGTATTTGGCTAAGGTGTATGTAAACCTTGACTTCAACTGTATAGGCCTAAAGCCAAGACATTAAGAAGACACAGTGGCAGAATAAATTCAACCACACCTTTGTTTCATCACAAAACCAGAGAGCAACCTCTATTTGGTGGAGTCCACAAAGCATTTTGTTTCTGCATAAATGTTTCCGACATTTTCGGACTACTAAACAACTATTGATTTAGAACCACAGAGAGTTACCGCAAGTGGAAAAGAAAACAGGAGCTGCCACCATTATTCCAGAACCATTTCAACTTCAAATCAGCTATGCTTAGTCTAATACAGTGACAACTAAAAGATTCCAAAAACAATTTAGTCCAATCAACGTAATCTAAATATCATGTGGCTGTCCATGGTTCTGATTTCTCTGTATATGTGTGTGTGTGTGTGTGTGTGTGTGTGTGTGCGTGTATAAGTAGAAAAAAACATGTTGCCTAAACAGTCTATGACTCTCTTGCTCACTAGTCAAACTTCCTTTCATGGGCAACGATACGCCAGGCCAGCTAGTTAACATTATCCTACTACATCTAGCTACATATTGAACTTCCATTCTCTCAGGACAGAGGCATAATGTATGAATTTATGGTTGGATCAGAATCGCCGTTATAATCATTGTACGGAGAATTAAGTAAAACCACAAGTCCAAATCCCTATCTCTGTCTATGGCTAATTTAGGAAAGGGCCAATTTAAGCTAGATAGCTAGCCACCGGAGGACAACAACACAACGAGATGCAACAATACAAGTTTCTTTAAGTCAAATGACATTTGGCTTGATGTGATGTGTGATTGGTGTGAAGCCAAATCCAAACTGGCTTCCCTTGACAATTTTTTGGGTGTGCCAGGACCATTCACAGTTGAGCTTAATCAGTTAAGCTCAACGCTGATTGGCTATACATTATTTTTAAATGTATCAAGCTAGGCCAAATGCTCGCTGGCTTCCCTTGCATTCAATGCTATGGGCGGCTACAATGTCATACTATTTTTAACATGACAGCATCAAATAAATGGGCTACACATACAGAGACAGAGGGGCGCTGTTTTGCTCATTCAGATGCGTTCTCTGGTGAGATACATTCAGCCTCTTGCGAATTGAAGGAAAATTATGAAACACAGTGAGACGAAATATTCATTTTTGTATGTTTTTATTATTTATTTATTGATACATTTTTGGGGGAAGCCTGGCTTCTCTTGGCATCCATGAATACACGCCACTGAGATCAGCACTCCTACTCTGAGAAGCTTTATACGGCCCCAGATCTGTTTCAGCATACTAATGACAGACCTGTGTGGTCAAACTGCACTCCAATCCTCTTCTACAACAGGTCAATCTTGGTCATGAGTTGTGGTTGTGGTTGTCATTATGTCATGTCAAATCAGGCGTTGCTAAACATAGCTCAAGAATAATGTGGCTGTTCACTTAAAAAAAGCCTCTAGGGCTGTTTTCCTGTGTTTGAGTGACTGCGTATGTGAAAACACACTCAATGGCAATACTCTCTCTCAGCCAACATGTTTTCCTGCCTGTGTTTTGTTTTAGCACACACTAAAGCCCATTACCATACACTCATCATTAGTGGGTCAGGAGGCTGGAGGACAATAAAGCCACCATTTCCATAATGGGTGCGCGTTGCCATGGCAGCGAGGCTGAGGGTTTATATTAAAGCCCCATTTAGAGGCGGCAGTGGGAGACGTCGGGTTAATCACCATGTATCTAGGCGTAGTGATGCACATCCTATAGGCTCTGGTCTGGTGATACAGTGGGGAAAAAAAGTATTTAGTCAGCCACCAATTGTGCAAGTTATCCCACTTAAAAAGATGAGAGAGGCCTGTAATTGTCATCATAGGTACACGTCAACTATGACAGACAAAATGAGGGAAAAAAATCCAGAAAATCACATTGTAGGATTTTAAATGAATTTATTTGCAAATTATGGTGGAAAATAAGTATTTGGTCAATAACAAAAGTTTCTCAATACTTTGTTATATACCCTTTGTTGGCAATGACACAGGTCAAACGTTTTCTGTAAGTCTTCACAAGGTTTTCACACACTGTTGCTGGTATTTTGGCCCATTCCTCCATGCAGATCTCCTCTAGAGCAGTGTTGTTTTGGAGCTGTCGCTGGGCAACACGGACTTTCAACTCCCTCCAAAGATTTTCTATGGGGTTGAGATCTGGAGACTGGCTAGGCCACTCCAGGACCTTGAAATGCTTCTTACGAAGCCACTCCTTCGTTGCCCGGGCGGTGTGTTTGGGATCATTGTCATGCTGAAAGACCCAGCCACGTTTCATCTTCAATGCCCTTGCTGATGGAAGGAGATTTTCACTCAAAATCTCATGATATATGGCCCCATTCATTCTTTCCTTTACACGGATCAGTCGTCCTGGTCCCTTTGCAGAAAAACAGCCCCAAAGCATGATGTTTCCACCCCCATGCTTCACAGTAGGTATGGTGTTCTTTGGATGCAACTCAGCATTCTTTGTTCTCCAAACACGACGAGTTGAGTTTTTACCAAAAAGTTCTATTTTGGTTTCATCTGACCATATGACATTCTCCCAATCCTCTTCTGGATCATCCAAATGCACTCTAGCAAACTTCAGACGGGCCTGGACATGTACTGGCTTAAGCAGGGGGACACGTCTGGCACTGCAGGATTTGAGTCCCTGGCGGCGTAGTGTGTTACTGATGGTAGGCTTTGTTACTTTGGTCCCAGCTCTCTGCAGGTCATTCACTAGGTCCCCCCGTGTGGTTCTGGGATCTTTGCTCACCGTTCTTGTGATCATTTTGACCCCACGGGGTGAGATCTTGCGTGGAGCCCCAGATCGAGGGAGATTATCAGTGGTCTTGTATGTCTTCCATTTCCTATTAATTGCTCCCACAGTTGATTTCTTCAAACCAAGCTGCTTACCTATTGCAGATTCTTCCCAGCCTGGTGCAGGTCTACAATTTTGTTTCTGGTGTCCTTTGACAGCTCTTTGGTCTTGGCCATAGTGGAGTTTGGAGTGTGACTGTTTGAGGTTGTGGACAGGTGTCTTTTATACTGATAACAAGTTCAAACAGGTGCCATTAATACAGGTAACGAGTGGAGGACAGAGGAGCCTCTTAAAGAAGAAGTTACAGGTCTGTGAGAGCCAGAAATCTTGCTTGTTTGTAGGTGACCAAATACTTATTTTCCACCATAATTTGCAAATAAATTCATAAAAAATCCTACAATGTGATTTTCTGGATTTTTTCTCCTCAATTTGTCTGTCATAGTTGACGTGTACCTATGATGAACATTACAGGCCTCTCTCATATTTTTAATTGGGAGAACTTGCACAATTGGTGGCTGACTAAATACTTTTTTCCCCCACTGTATATGTATGATATATAATATACTGTATATGTCTGATATATGTATGCATCCCCACTACCCATTACATCATGATTAGATAGATAGAAATTCACAGGTTGATTTAGAATGGCATTTGGCAATGTTGTGCAGTTGGTGCTTGGTGCTTGGTGCTTGGTGCTTGGTTCGTGTGTGTGTGTGTGTGTGTGTCAGACCTAGGATAACTATAGTTTTAACAATGCTTTGTGTAAAGCAGAGGTTGGAACCAATTTTTTTCCCAATAAAGCAAAATAAAGTTCTGAACCGGTTCAGAGAAAAAAAAGTTACGGTTTAAATTGTTCATTTCTGTTACTTTTTAAACCTCTGAAATCTAAATCACTTTCATTCCTGGTTCTAATTCTGTTCCTTGAAACATTTTGTTCATTTCCGGTTTCTGTTCTGTTCCCTGAACCAGTTCCAACCCCTGGTGGAAATTTATATAAATATAAATGCAACATGCAACAATTTCAACTATTTTACTGAGTTACAGTTCATATAAGGAAATCAGTCAATTGAAATAAATGCATTAGGCCCTAATCTATGGATTTCACACGACTGGGAATACAGATATGCATCTGTTAGTAACAGATACCGTTAAAAAAAAAAGTAGGGGCGTGGATCAGAAAACCAGTCAGTGTCTCATTCAGCATAACACAGCTCCTTCGCATAAAGTTGATCAGGATGTTGATTGTGGCCTGTGGAATGATGTCCCACTCCTCTTCAATGGCTGTGTGAAGTTGCTGGATAGTTGGTGGGAACTGGAACATGCTGTCGTACTAGTCGATCCAGAGCATCCAAACATGCTCAATGGGTGACATGTCTGGTGAGTATGCAGGCCATGGAAGAACTGGGACATTTTCAGCTTCCAGGAATTGTGTACAGATCCTTGCGACATGGGGCTTTGTATTATCATGCTGAAACAGGAGGTGATGGCAGGTGGATGAATGGCACGACAATGGGCCTCAGGATCTCGTCACGGTATCTCTGTGCATTCAAATTGGCATCGGGAAAATGCAATTGTGTTGTCTGTAGCTTATGCCTGCCCATACCATAACCCCACTGCCACCATGGGGCACTCTGTTCACAATGTTGACATCAGCAAACCGCTCGGCCACACAACACCATACATGTGGTCTGTGTTTGGTGAGGCCGGTTGGACGTACTGCCAAATTCTCTAATACGACGTGGGAGGCGGCTTATGGTAGAGAAATGAACATTACATTATCTGGCAACAGCTCTGGTGGACATTCCTGCAGTCACCATGCCAATTGCATGCTCCTTCAAAACTCGAGACATCTGTGGCATTGTGTTGTGTGACAAATCTGCACATTTTAGAGTGGCCTTTTATTGTCCTCAGCACAAGGTGCACCTGTGTAATGATCATGCTGTTTAATCAGCTTCTTGATATGTCACACCGATCAGGTGGATAGATTATCTTGGCAAAGGAGAAATGCTCACTAACAGGTATGTAAACAAATTTGTCCCCAAAAATGTAGCGAAATAAGCTTTATTTTCTTATGGAACATTTCTGGGATATTTTATTTCAGCTCATGAAACAAGGGACCAACACATTACATGTTGCGTTTTATTTTTGTTTAGTGTATTTTTCCAGGGGAACAAATAGTAACTTTGGAGGTGACTACAACTATTTGAATACAGATCTCAGAAAGTAAATACTTTCGTAAACTATTTGAAAACAGATCTGAGAAAGCAACTACTTAAAAAGCATATTTGAATACAGATCGCAGGAAGTGACTACTTTTCTGAAACTATTGGATTGGCTGCCTTCAACTAATGGCAGGGCTGTATCTGGAACTGCATGTTGAAGATAGAAATACAATGAATAGGGCACACATAATCTCCTCTACTATTCAAATGTATTTGATCTACACAATACATTTCTACAGTGGCTTGCGAAAGTATTCACCCCCCTTAGCATTTTTCCTATTTTGAGGGTTTGTATCATTTCATTTATACAACATGCCTACCACTTTGAAGATGCAAAATATTTTTTCTTGTGAAACAAACAAGAAATAAGACAAGAAAACAGAAAACTTGAGCGTGCATAACTATTCACCCCCCCAAAGTCAATACTTTGTAGAGCCACCTTTTGCAGCAATTACAGCTGCAAGTCTCTTGGGGTATGTCTCTATAAGCTTGGCACATCTAGCCACTGGGATTTTTGCCCATTCTTCAAGGCAAAACTGCTCCAGCTCCTTCAAGTTGGATGGGTTCCACTGGTGTACAGCAATCTTTAAGTCATACCACAGATTCTCAATTGGATTGAGGTCTGGGCTTTAACTAGGCCATTCCAAGACATTTAAATGTTTCCCCTTAAACCACTCGAGTGTTGCTTTAGCAGTATGCTTAGGGTCATTGTCCTGCTGGAAGGTGAACCTCCGTCCCAGTCTCAAATCTCTGGAAGTCTGAAACAGGTTTCCCTCAAGAATTTCCCTGTATTTAGCGCCATCCATCATTCCTTCAATTCTGACCAGTTTCCCAGTCCCTGCTGATGAAAAACATGATGATGATGGGATGATGTTGGGATGGGATGATGTTCTCCGGGTGATGAGAGGTGTTGGGTTTGTGCCAGACATAGCGTTTTCTTTGATGGCCAAAAAGCTAAATGTTAGTCTCATCTGACCAGAGTACCTTTTTCCATATGTTTGAGGAGTATCCCACATGCCTTTTGGCAAACACCAATGGCTTTTTTCTTGCCACTCTTCCGTAAAGCCCAGCTCTGTGGAGTGTACGGCTTAAAGTGGTCCTATGGACAGATACTCCAATCTCCGCTGTGGAGCTTTGCAGCTCCTTCAGGGTTATCTTTGGTCTCTTTGTTGCCTCTCTGATTAATGCCCTCCTTGTCTGGTCCGTGAGTTTTGGTGGGCGGCCCTCTCTTGGCAGGTTTTTTGTGATGCCATATTCTTTCCATTTTTTTATATTTAATGGTGCTCCGTGGGATGTTCAAAGTTCCGGATGTTTTTTTATAACCCAACCCTGATCTGTACTTCTCCACAACTTTGTCCCTTACCTGTTTGGAGAGCTCCTTGGTCTTCATGGTGCCGCTTGCTTGGTGGTGCCCCTTGCTTAGTGGTGTTGCAGACTCTGGGGCCTTTCAGAATAGGTGTATATATACTGAGATCATGTGACACTTAGATTGCACACAGGTGGACTTTATTTAACTAATTATGTGACTTCTGAAGGTAATTGCGTGCACCAGATCTTATTTAGGGGCTTCATAGCAAAGAGGGTGAATACATATGCATGCACCACTTTTCCGTTATTTATTTTTTAGAATTTCTTTAAACAAGTTATTTTTTTCATTTCACTTCACCAATTTGGACTATTTTGTGTATGTCCATTACATGAAATCCAAATAAAAATCCATTTAAATTACAGGTTGTAATGCAACAAAATAGGAAAAACGCCAAGGGGGATGAATACTTTTGCAAGGCACTGTATCTGAACATTTAGTAAATATCCTTTCTCTTGAATATCCATTGCCCCAGGTGTACATAATCAAGTCAAACCAATTAACCAATTATATTTTGTACAGATAAGTATAAATAAGTTCTGACACTCAACTAATGTATGGCTCTTTCAACATGCCACTGAAAAGGTTGAAAGCTGCAATACATTTTAATTTTATGATACCTGAAAATAATTCAAACCCATTTTCAAACATTGCAAACAGCAAGTTGGATGCTTAGCAAAAACAACTTCGAACCTCTTTGTCCATCTGAGGGTAAGTGTTCTTGTTTCAAACTCACACTATACCATCTATACCATCTTTAAATGGATCTTTAAATGGATTGTTTGCTCATAATACAAACTAACATGATTTTCAACCTACCTTGGCTGTAGTTGATTCAAGAAGGCAGTTTTGGGATATCTAGTTTCCTTTTGACACTTAATAGCCATATTTTGTTACTGTTAGCATTCTCAGTAACACTTAACATCAACCTGTTCTTGTGCCTTTGCAATAAAGCAACATTTTATTAGCACATTGTTACATAATACTTGGGTAATTGCATTTTAATTGCATAATAATGAGCTGAGAGTTTTGTTAACTACTGTACACAAGAGGAATAGTGACTTATTCCACTTATGTAATAACTCCATTATTATGTAATTATAAAGCAATTTCCAAAGTCCTATGTAACAACAATGTTGCTACTGTATTAATCACAAAGTTACTAACAACTTGATGTCAACTGACGAAATTGTATGCACTCACTACTGAAGTCGCTCTGGATAAGAGTGTCTGCTAAATGAGTAACATTTAAATGTCACTCATTATGAAAATGTATTTGTTAGTCATTTTGAAGCTGCAAAAGTGTTCTACTCTGTTGAGGTGTTTCCATGTCCCTCATTTAATTCTAGGCTAAATTAAGATTGGTGGATTGATTGTTGTCACTGAGAGGGTTGTATTGCATATCTGTCTGTGTGCTGGAAACACCACCCAAACCAAAAGCTTCACAGCTTTCTGATGTTAACAGTCCCAAGCTGCGTTTAGGGTGAATAATGTGCCATGTGGTGGGAACTTAATCTAATATTTATGGAGCTATTCATATTAATGCTGTCATTTTATTGCAGGGCATAGATCATCCTACAGAATCCATAATTGTTTGTCATGTCGGTTATGCGTAATGGATGCTTTGCTAGTTTCAATTCAGTGTGGATTCCCCAGTATGGAGTCCCAAGTGTGGATTCCCAAGTACCGTTTTAACTGCCTGAGGTAGCTATGGATTCTGTAGGAATGTGAAATGTATTAGTAAAGGATTAGTAATGATAATTCAATCATCAGCATTATACTGTGTGCTGTCAGGCTGTAAGGCTTAAAGTGCGTCCAAATGGCACCCTATCTCCTATATAGTGCACTACTTTCGATGAGGCCCTGGTCAGTAGTGCAGTGTATATAGGGAATAGGGTGCCATTTGGGACTCAACGTCAGTCCTGAAGGTGAAGAGGTAATGAAGAAGACAGTGCTTCAGTGTATAGGAGGATACCATTATTATATATGGTTGAGTTATGATGATTCTCTTCCATGGCCTTAGGGACATCACATCTCTCTATGCATGGAGGCTACAACCAGAGAGAGCGAGAGAGGAGAGAGGAGAGAGGAGAGAGGAGAGAGAGAGAGAGAGAGAGAGAGAGAGAGAGAGAGAGATGTGGCGAGGGCACCGCAGGGCAAACACACAGGGTTACATCTCTGACTGGTGGATTAACACAGCCCTGAGTAAATCAGCAAGGCTTTAGATGTGACTGTCCAGACCTGAAGATTTTCCCCTCATCATCAGCCATGTAAACACACACACACACACACACACACACACACACACACACACACACACACACACACACACACACACTATAAAGGCAATATAACAGATATTTGTTGAGAGCAGCAGGAGAGAAATCTTCTGCTGTACCATAACAAAGAAAGCACCAGATGTTTCTAATAATGTTTCAGTGTTAGCTGTAGCAGTGTATGTGTGTGTGTGTGTGTTTGTGTGTATGTGTGTGTGTGTGTGTTTGCTCGACTACTCTGTGAGCTCCAGCATCAGTGTCTCTGAGGTGTCAGTCACCCAGTGTGATTCTGGAAGAAGGACCAGAGAGAGGGGCCCGGATGGACGGCCCCATGCCAGGATGGATCATTCGATCCTGGGTAGAGCACTCCCAGGGCCTGGGTCTGCTTGGCTCTCCTTGCCTGGCACTCTGCAACCAGATCTGAGGCTGCTGCAGGCTGCAGCTGAGTGAAACTCATCTTTCCTCACCTCACCCCCCAGCTTTACCTACCCCCCCCAACCCTGACCCTCTCCTCAACTCCCTGTCCCTCTCACTTCTCACTTTGACAGGACCCCTGTCATCCTATACCCAGACCTGACAACTGGTCTCTCTCTCTCTGTGATGAGTGTGATAGAAGGAGTCAGGCGCAGGAGGGTAAATCACAGAATACAGAGTTTATTCCGTTGTACACAGTTGCGCTGGATAGTGACAACAAAATACAGGCACAGGGGAACAATCTACCCCGGCAATACAAGGTACGGGTAGCTCCAACAAAATACAGGCACAGGGGAATAATCTACCCCGGCAATACAAGGTACGAGTAGCTCCAACAAAATACAGGCACAGGGGAACAATCTACCCCGGCAATACAAGGTACGAGTAGCTCCAACAAAATACAGGCACAGGGGAATAATCTACCCCGGCAATACAAGGTACGAGTAGCTCCAACAAAATACAGGCACAGGGGAATAATCTACCCTGGCAATACAAGGTACGAGTAGCTCCAACAAAATACAGGCACAGGGGAATAATCTACCCCGGCAATACAAGGTATGAGTAGCTCCATCGAGCTACACTCAACTCACATAAAACAATCACCCACAAGGACAAGGGGGCAGAGGAAACACTTATACACAGACTAATGAGGGGATATGAACCAGGTGTGTGTAATTGACAAGATAAGACAAATGGAATGATGATATATGGAGCGGCAGTGGCTAGAAGGCCGGTGACGACGAACGCCGAAGCCTGCCCGAACAAGGAGGGGAGGCAGCCTCGGCGGAAGTCGTGACACTCTCTCTGTCTCTCCCTCTCCCTCTCTGTCTCTCTCTGTCTCGCTATTTCTCACTCTTGCTCTCGCTCTGTCTCTCGCTCTCTGTCTTTCTCTCTCTCTCCTTTCCTCATAATAACACAGCCTCTGATTAGTTATGGAAAAACTTCCGTTATGTAGTTAACCATCCTCTCAGTGCTGTTGAGTTTTGGAGGTATTATTGTGAAGCACAGAGCCTCTACCGTCCCCTTCCAGCCTGAGAAAGAGAGCTGAATTTACAACCTTGGCTGAGAGAAAGCTTACGCTGGTGTATTTGTTGTCCTCACTGTAAAAATGATTAATCGTTTTCATTATCAAATGAAACACTGGAGTGGCAGGCAGCGCTTCTTAAAATAGGAAGGGATAACTCAATTAAAGTTAGACCAAGTCAGAACAACGAAAGAGAAGATGAAAACAGTAAACGAGCTTTAGATACATAATACTGTGTGTTCTCAGTGACGTGTACATGTACGACAAGTTATGGAATGTATTCTCATTTCTCATGTTGTGTGTGTGTCTGTGTGTGTCCTCAGACCGGGGAGTACGCCACTGATGAAGAGGAGGAGGCGGGGCTGGCCGCAGACGGTGGTGGGGATGAGGAGGGCGAAGGGGAGAAGAGCATCGAGGTGTTCGATTTGCCAGAAACGGAGGACATCATTTCCCCCTCAGAGTTGGACGCTACCAAACTCTACCAGACGTTCAGAGAGGTCACTTGACACCCCTTTCATTTGTCTATTTTATTTATTTTATTATTCTATCTATTCTATTCGTCTTATTCTTTCAGCACGCTAAAAAAGACAGAAGTTCCAACAACAACGTCTTACGTATTTTCCTCACACTAATATCACTAATAATGTGGCCCGGCACTTTCTACAACAACTATTTCTCGTTCCTGATTGCAACAATGTCAAAGAGTAACAAATTACTGAAATAAAGTATTTGGCCGTTACCTTCTTCTAGAACCCATTTTCCTTTTTAAAGGAGCCAACCTGCAAGTAATATTAATTGAAAAGGCTTACTGCCACTGCTGGAACCAGGACATTTTGTCCCTCACCTCACACTTGTGTGACACATTTAACAAATTGCCTGAGCTGCGCTGCGGTGTTCTGGATATTGAGTGAGAAATCATGTCATCTCTACTGTCCCTAGACCTCTAATCTCTCTCACTGGGACTCTCTCTCTCCCCCTTTCTCTCTCTCTCTCTCTCCCCCTTTCTCTCTCTCTCTCTCCCCCTTTCTCTCTCTCTCTCCCCCTCTCTCTCTTTCTTCACTTATCTCTACTGCCTCTCTCTCCCCCTCTCTCTTACTACTATATCTTTCCTATCTCCCTTTCTCTTTCAGTCACTCACTCTCCACTTTTCTCTCTCTGCCTACTGACTCTCCCTTTACTTTGTACCTTTCTCTCTCTCTCCCTCTCTCCCTCTCTACTTTGTACATTTCTCTCTCTCCCTCTCTACTTTGTACCTTTCTCTCTCTCTCTCTCTCTCTCGCTACTTTGTACCTTTCTCTCTCTCTCTCCCTCTACTTTGTACCTTTCTCTCTCTCCCTCTCTACTTTGTACCTTTCTCTCTCTCTCGCTCTCTCTCTTGGTCTCATGTTCTGTGAGTCTCTCCCTGTCAGTGGTACAGAGTGCTGTCACGCATAGGCTGGGCTATGTGGCTCTTCCCAGTGGTTGTGTGTGTGTGTGTGTGTGTGTGTGTGTGTGTGTGTGTGTGTGTGTGTGTGTGTGTGTGTGCGCATGAGTCTTGTCCAGCACAGAGGCTGCGCAGCCAAGTGTTTGATAATCTGATCGACCTCCTCCCTTTCTACTCCCTCAGCTGCAGATCAAGCACACTGTCACCGAGGCAGAGATACAGAAGCTCAAAAACAAGGTAAGAAAGATCCCCTGCTGTCATCTCTAAGAATGGTATTACAGGCAATGGAAGTGCAATAAACTCATGAAAAATAGACATATGTTTGGAAAAAGGACGTCATTGGACAGTGCAGGGTATAATAGTTTCTATTTTAAGTTATTTCTGAATATTTAAGGCAATTGCATGTATATTTCAGCAGTTTAGCTTCACTGCACGGCAGAGTTGCCTCTTGCAGTTTCGTGTCACAGGTGTCTGGGCAGTGAATGAGGCAGTGGTTAAGTGACAGTGACATGCAAGCAGGCACAGACACTAGAGCTTTCTAAAAGTTTCTGGTTTATCCTCCCTCTGCATCCTCACGAGGACAGCTTAGCTCAAACTGCAGGAAATTATTTAGAGTCTCAGGAGATATTAACTGAATTCAATGACTGGATTTAGTGAAATTGAAAGGGAAAGGTAAAGGGGGATACCTAGTAAGTTGTACAACTGGATACATTCAACTGAAATGTGTCTTCCTCATTTAACCCAACCCCTCTGAATCAAAGATAAGCTTGTCGGTGTAATACTCTTAGCTTGAGCTGCTCTGGTGGTCCTTGGGAGAGTGTTGCTTCAGAAGTTTGCCTTGAGGAGTAGAAGGATGTAATACAATAACAACGTTTAACGTAAATGTTTAGAAGGAGGTTACGCTCAATGAAGGGCTTGTCATTACATGATCTGTTAGTTTCTCTCTGTTGTGAAGGCTGGTTAGTGACCCTTAAGTCAAGTATATTATGGTGCTATGTGTTTTATGTTATGTGTTCAACCCATAGCATGGTCTCTTTTTTAGTGTTGACTACGATACCTGAGTTTCCATGGCAAAAGAAAAACACAAAGCAGACTAAACTCTTTGGTCCTTCAAAACCTACTTTTGTAAAATATTGTGTGCTATAGCTTTAAAAAATAAAAAAAATGTGACTCTGGGTGACAACAGAAGGCTGTTTCTTCCAACATTAGGACTGTTTTCCAAAGAACTGTTGTCCTCTTCATGTTTTGTTTGCTTTGCTTCCTTACTTCCTAGTATCGCCATACTGGTGTCATGACAACACATCATACCATAGTGCGTTTAGTCAGTCAGTCAGCTGGCTTGTGCATTACAGTATTTGGAAATCTGTCAGAACTGTATTTGTGTTCCACTGTTTGTTTTTAATGATGTACCTAGTGGTGGGTGTAGGCTGTGTGTGTGTGTGTGTGTGTCTGTGTGTGATACCATGCTTATGTGTGCTTGTCTACCCCAGCTAGCTGTGGTGGAGAGGGAGAAGGCACGCTGGGAGAAGGAGAAGAGCCAGCTGAAGGCCAGCATGGAGGAGAACAAGGAGAGGATGTTGAAGCTGGAGAGTTATTGGATCGAAGCCCAGACCCTGTGCCACACGGTCAACGAGCACCTGAAGGAAGCCCAGTGTCAGTACACCACCCTAGAGAAGAAGTACAACAAGGCCAAGAAACTCATCAAAGACTTCCAGCAGAAGTGAGTCAGAGTCTGGTGCTAAACTGGTTTAAATTAGACAATATACTGATTCAATATACTGTAACATTCTTAGCCTTGGTAAGCCTGTTACGAACCCAGGTTCTATCCCCTCTTCGGGAGTTACTCATCCCCACCGTTCACTATCATACATAACTTATACAGAAAAGTCAAGTGCTCTGGTCTAGTCAGTAACTAGCCACACACTTCAGATCTGTTGCTATGGTCTAGTCAGTAACTAGCCACACACTTCAGATCTGTTGCTATGGTCTAGTCAGTAACTAGCCACACACTTCAGATCTGTTGCTATGGTCTAGTCAGTAACTAGCCACACACTTCAGATCTGTTGCTATGGTCTAGTCAGTAACTAGCCACACACTTCAGATCTGTTGCTATGGTCTAGTCAGTAACTAGCCACACACTTTAGATCTGTTGCTATGGTCTAGTCAGTAACTAGCCACACACTTTAGATCTGTTGCTATGGTCTAGTCAGTAACAAGCCACTCCAGATCTGTTGCTATGGTCTAGTCAGTAACTAGCCACACACTCCAGTTATGTTGCTATGGTCTAGTCAGTAACTAGCTACACACTCCAGATCTGTTGCTATGGTCTAGTCAGTAACTAGCCACTCCAGATCTGTTGCTATGGTCTAGTCAGTAACTAGCCACACACTCCAGTTATGTTGCTATGGTCTAGTCAGTAACTAGCCACACACTTCAGATCTGTTGCTATGGTCTAGTCAGTAACTAGCCACACACTCCAGTTATGTTGCTATGGTCTAGTCAGTAACTAGCCACACACTCCAGATCTGTTGCTATGGTCTAGTCAGTAACTAGCCACTCCAGATCTGTTGCTATGGTCTAGTCAGTAACTAGCCACACACTCCAGATATGTTGCTCTGGTCTAGTCAATAACTAGCCACACACTCCAGATATGTTGCTCTGGTCTAGTCAATAACTAGCCACACACTCCAGATATGTTGCTCTGGTCTAGTCAGTAACTAGCCACACACTCCAGATCTGTTGCTATGGTCTAGTCAGTAACTAGCCACACACTTCAGATCTGTTGCTATGGTCTAGTCAGTAACTAGCCACACACTTCAGATCTGTTGCTATGGTCTAGTCAGTAACTAGCCACACACTTTAGATCTGTTGCTATGGTCTAGTCAGTAACTAGCCACACACTTTAGATCTGTTGCTATGGTCTAGTCAGTAACAAGCCACTCCAGATCTGTTGCTATGGTCTAGTCAGTAACTAGCCACACACTCCAGTTATGTTGCTATGGTCTAGTCAGTAACTAGCTACACACTCCAGATCTGTTGCTATGGTCTAGTCAGTAACTAGCCACTCCAGATCTGTTGCTATGGTCTAGTCAGTAACTAGCCACACACTCCAGTTATGTTGCTATGGTCTAGTCAGTAACTAGCCACACACTTCAGATCTGTTGCTATGGTCTAGTCAGTAACTAGCCACACACTCCAGTTATGTTGCTATGGTCTAGTCAGTAACTAGCCACACACTCCAGATCTGTTGCTATGGTCTAGTCAGTAACTAGCCACTCCAGATCTGTTGCTATGGTCTAGTCAGTAACTAGCCACACACTCCAGATATGTTGCTCTGGTCTAGTCAATAACTAGCCACACACTCCAGATATGTTGCTCTGGTCTAGTCAATAACTAGCCACACACTCCAGATATGTTGCTCTGGTCTAGTCAATAACTAGCCACACACTCCAGATCTGTTGCTATGGTCTAGTCAGTAACTAGCCACACACTCCAGATCTGTTGCTATGGTCTAGTCAGTAACAAGCCACTCCAGATCTGTTGCTATGGTCTAGTCAGTAACTAGCCACACACTCCAGATATGTTGCTCTGGTCTAGTCAGTAACAAGCCACTCCAGATCTGTTGCTATGGTCTAGTCAGTAACAAGCCACTCCAGATCTGTTGCTATGGTCTAGTCAGTAACTAGCCACACACTCCAGATATGTTGCTCTGGTCTAGTCAGTAACTAGCCACACACTCCAGTTATGTTGCTATGGTCTAGTCAGTAACTAGCCACACACTTCAGATCTGTTGCTCTGGTCTAGTCAGTAACTAGCCACACACTCCAGATATGTTGCTCTGGTCTAGTCAGTAACTAGCCACACACTCCAGATATGTTGCTCTGGTCTAGTCAGTAACTAGCCACACACTTCAGATCTGTTGCTCTGGTCTAGTCAGTAACTAGCCACACACTCCAGATATGTTGCTCTGGTCTAGTCAGTAACTAGCCACACACTCCAGATCTGTTGCTATGGTCTAGTCAGTAACTAGCCGCACACTCCAGATCTGTTGCTATGGTCTAGTCAGTAACTAGCCACACACTCCAGATCTGTTGCTATGTTCTAGTCAGTAACTAGCCACTCAGATGTGTCCATGTCATCTGTTGCTATGAGAGTAAAACTGGTTGTTTATGACTGAAAACCTGAACATTTATTACTACATTATTCAGACTACTTTGGTTCATATGGCCATGTCAAACCTTATTATTGTAGCTTTGTTTTCTTAATTCAAATCCAAATTTAGAGGCCATTTCAAATTGTCACTTATTTTAGGTAATACACTCACTATCTGTTATTCAAACCCTGTTATTTTCCTATAATATGTTTATCAAACAATTTCACAAACAAATTCCACCCATTAGTCTGGAGGACATTTTAACCAAGTGGCACTCAGTTGAAGCATTGCTTTAGAGAGAGAGAGCTGTGTTGACTTCCTTCCTATGCAGCTCTCCTCCACACCGCAGCCGCTTTCTCAGCAGTGAGTTGATCTCTATGGTCATTCCCATTAGAACCGCTTTGCCCCTCTCCGCTCTGAATGCCTTTAATTGCCCTTGCCCTTGATGCGACAAGTCTGTGTTGGGTTTGTTATGGTTGACTGTCTGTGTGAGTGTGCGTGCGAGGGAGCCTTGCGTCCTTCAGCCCTGCTGTAAGAGAGAGGCAGGACTGTGTCAGACTGTCACTCTACTTTACTTCACTGAGCTCCTATCCTCCCTGGGATATTCTCCTCCTACCATCTCTACATGTTCACAAGGACACACACACACACACACACACACACTGCACCCTTACCCCTGTACACTCCTGTTAAAGGAGACAACACAGAGATGAGCTCTACCCATCCCTTCACATTCACACATCCCTCTCCACACCCCTATCAGAGGAGCTGTCCCCAACCATCCAACCACCTAACACTCTGTCCCTGTCCTCACCCCTATCAGAGGAGTTGTCCCCAACCATCCAACCACCTAACACTCTCTCCCTGTCCTCACCCCTGTCAGAGGGCCACAACTATACCCTTCTAACCCCCATCCCCTCTGTTTTTTCCAGGGAGGTGGAGTTTGTCCAGAAGGAGGATGCAGAGAGAAAGAGGCTGGAGGATACAGAGAAGGCCCACCTGGAGGAGATCCAGGGACTGCAAGTCAGGGTAACTATGCTTTCTCTGTATATTCCCTCTACCATTTTCTCAATGCTGCTGATTACACCCATTCCTTTATAGGTGACCATTCAGTACATACTTGCCACAGTACATGGCTTTGATGTACATGTATAAGCTTACAATACTGACTGTGTACAGTGCAAAGCTGTCTAAGTACAAGATAAATCCCTTATGTAATTCCCCCAGTTCAACATTAGTACACTGCCTTGATTAGACATTTCCCCTGCTGGTACATGCTGTTGCCAGTGGAGGGAGCCACTGTTCAGCCACCCTTCATGGGTCGCTAACCCTGAAACTCATTTGAAACGGTTTCTTCACAGATTGCAGCCCTGGAGTCTGAGCTGATGCAACTGATGAAACAAAATGGCATCCAGGTGAACAACAACAACAACAGTGCCCAACAGCAGAGTCCTGGGATGGCTGGCCCTGCCAGAGGTAAGTCTCAGGGAGATGGAGAGATCCAGAGCTCATATTCTAGTATAGCTTCCTCCCCAGGCAGTAATACCCACACTGTGGAAATAGAATACACATTACTGGTTATATACAGATGATTGACCCTGAATCTTCCATCCATTCTAATTTTAGCAGACATTCTTATCCAGAGCGACATACAGGAGCAATTAGGGTTAAGTGCCTTGCTCAAGGGAACATCAACAGACTTTTCACCTAGTCAGCTTGGGGATTCGAACCAGCGCTCTTAACCGCTAGGCTACCTGCCTCCCTCTCATCCCCCATGGCTCACTTCTCTTCCCTATGGGCCCTGGTCAAAAGTAGTGCATGGAATAGGGTGCCATTTGGGATGAACCGACTGTGTAGATGATGCATTGTTTACAGCATGTACTGTGAGAGAGATTCAGGACACTATTTCCATAACTGTTATAGAGCGCGCCAGCTTGTAGTCCTAAAACCCAGAAATAAGTTACCTTTGGTTCGTTCAGCCATTCCTATAGGGAAAATGAATGGGGAAAGAATAGGGTTTTGGGATAAATGTTGAAAATAAGGTCTGACGTTAACACAGGCTTAGGAGATCTTAGACGTTTTGTTCTATGAGATAAGATTAGTCAGTTAACATTACCTTTATGAGTTATGAAGCCTTTGTGATTTATGTGCTTTTTATTATTACATAAATTCTTCAAAATTCACAAAAAGTGACATTAGCTGATGAAGATTATCTCATAGAACAAAGCGTATAAGATCTCTTAAATCTGTGTTTACCACAGACCTTATTTTTGGCGTTTATCCAAGACCCCTACAAAAACACCATTCCTTTTCCTCATAGGCTTTGTCCAATGAACCATGGCGGAGTTAGTGCCTACAAAAAGACGCCATTACTATTTCTGTCTTTTGCCAATGTAACAAGGACAGCTTGTCCTCCCATCACCGTATCTCTGTCTTAGCTATAAGTCTCTATCAGGGTATTTCAATAGAGGTCATTGGAGGAGACATTACACATCCTTAGGAGGGATTGATATGTCAGTGTCACTCAAACCCTGAGATACACCCTACATCTCTCCTATCAGCTCCTTTCCTATTTCCTATGCCCTCAAACTCTGCTGTTATTGCCTTATTTGGGACATGGAGGGGCAAACAAGGACTGTGTCTGACTACAAATGGCAACCAATTGGCTCTGGTCAAAAGTAGTGCACTATTTTTCTATTTTTTATTTAACCTTTATTTAACCAGGTAAGACAGTTGAGAACAAGTTCTAATTTACAACTGCGACCTGGCCAAGATAAAGCAAAGCAGTGCGATAAAAACAACAACACAAGAGTTACATATCGGGTAAACAAAACATAAAGTCAAAAATACAACTGAAAATATATATACAGTGTGTGCGAATGTAGTAAGTTATGGAGGTAAGGCAATAAATAGGCCATAGTGCAAAATAGTTACAATTTCGTATTAACACTGGAATGATAGATGTGCAAATAGAGATACTGGGGTGCAAATGAGCAAAATAAATAACAATATGGGGATGAGGTAGTTGGGTGGGCTAATTTCAGAATGGCTGTGTACAGGTGCAGTGATCGGTAAGCTGCTCTGACAACTGACACTTAAAGTTAGTGAGGGAGATAAGAGTCTCCAGCTTCAGAGATTTTTGCAGTTCGTTCCAGTCATTGGCAGCAGAGAACTGGAAGGAATGGCGGCCAAAGGAGCTGTTGTGTCACAGCGACGTGTATGCATTTACATTTACATTTTAGTCACTTAGCAGACGCTCTTATCCAGAGCGACTTACAGGAGCAATTAGGGTTAAGTGCCTTGCTCAAGGGGACATCAACAGATTTTTCACCTAGTCGGCTCGGGGATTAGAACCAGCGACCTTTCGGTTACTGGCACAACGCTCTTAACCACTAAGCTACCTGCCGCCCCTGCCGCTACCTGCATTCAACTGAAATGTCTTCCGCATTTAACCCCACCCCTCAGAGAGGTGCGGGGGGGCTGCCTTAATCGACATCCATGTCATCGGCACCCAATGCTAAGGCTTGTGCTGCAGTCAGAAACAGAAATGATTCTAGCTAGTTCATTGCTGGAGTGAGTAACTGACGGCATAAATAATGAGGAAGTTAATTAGCGGGGATAGCTTTGTCTCGACTCTGGTGTGGCTGGGGTGATAATCCACAGAGAGAAACTGGCTACAGGAACAAAACTGCCTGCTTTACCTTTCCTGCCAAAAGCTTAAACTGATGAGGGAAAACAATTGCCAGATGAACACCCCGTCCTATCAGCACATCTACAACAAACATCATCTGCAACTGATCAAGGCTGAAACAAAAACCTCTAGAGACCACAAGCCTTAAAATGAAACTCAGAAATAGTGTAGAAAAAAGGAAATCCAGTTTAAAAATATTTGATTCAAAATAAAATGTTTATGCCCACATCAGGTGGTCATTTTGAGGAGTGCCCAAAATTTTGACAAGGCGTAAAGTATCTAGGGGACCAGGATGGTGCATCCCCTTCACCGGTGACACTCAAGCTGGACTTGAGGACAGATGTTCTAAATAGTCAGATGGATGCTGAGGTCCTAGTCCTGCTCCATGGGCTCCTCACTGGTCCCCGTGTCCAGGCTGCCGCTCTCCATGGCGCCCTCTGCAGGTGGCTCAGGAGTACTGCTGGAGGGAGCAGGGGCTCTCTCTTTCCTGGCTCCGATCTCCTCACTGCTACTGCTGCTGACGCTACTGCTGCTTCTGCTGACTGGGTCACTGCCTTCATCGCTGTCCCGGGCCTCAGGGCTCTCCAGGACTCAAGTATGCGGTAGGCGAAGTCAAGAGCAGGACACCGAGCTACTGGCAGAAACTTTACTGAATGCAGTGCAAAATACAAAGTACACAGGCAGCCTCAAACAGCGAGGAAATAATAAGACCCGCATACATGGGCAACTGCCGCAAAGACCAAAACAATTATGCACAATACACAATGAGAAACAGAGGGTTATAAAGGGAACACAGTAAAACATAATGGGAAACAGGAAACAATAAAGACCAAACAAGACAAACACAGAAACATCGATCGGCAGCAGCTAGTACTCCAGGGACGACGAACGCGGAAGCCTGCCCGAGCAAGGAGGAGGAGCAGCCTCGGCTGAATCCATGACAGTACCCCCCCCCCCCCCTTGACGCGCGGCTCCAGCCGTGCGCCGACCCCGGCCTCGGGGACAGCCAGAAGGACGCGGAGCAGGGCGAGTCGGATGATTCCGCTGGAAATCCCTCAACATGGAGGGATC
Organism: Coregonus lavaretus; assembly: GCF_964263955.1. Taxonomy (NCBI): domain Eukaryota; kingdom Metazoa; phylum Chordata; class Actinopteri; order Salmoniformes; family Salmonidae; genus Coregonus; species Coregonus lavaretus. The sequence goes on along the minus strand of NC_139994.1, from coordinate 9,631,525 downwards.
TAGGATGTCCCTCCTAGGGACCCAGCACCGTTCCTCCGGACCGTACCCCTCCCACTCCACGAGATACTGCAGGCCCCCCATCCGACGCCTCGAATCCAAGATGGAACGGACTGAGTACGCCAGAGCCCCCTCGATGTCCAGCGGGGGCGGAGGAGCCTCTCGTACCTCACTCTCCTAGAGTGGACCAGCTACTACCGGCCTGAGGAGAGACACATGGAACGAGGGGTTAATGCGGTAATTAATGGGCAGTTGTAACCTATAACATACCTCGTTCAATCTCCTCAGGACTTTAAATGGCCCCACAAACCGCAGACCCAGCTTCCGGCAGGGCAGGCGAAGGGGCAGGTTTCGGGTCGAGAGCCAGACCCGATCTCCCGGTGCATACACCGGAGCCTCACTGCTGTGGCGATCGGCGCTCGCCTTTTGCCGCCTGATCGCTCGCTGTAGATGGACATGCTTCGATCTGGCTCTGATGCCAAGGTGCCAGGACCGGCTGATAACCTAGCACACACTGGAAAGGAGTAAGGTTAGTAGAGGAGTGGCAAAGTGAGTTTTGGGCTATTTCTGCCCAGGGGATATATTCCGACCACTCCCCCTGCCGGTCCTGGCAATAGGACCTCAGAAACCTACCCACATCCTGGTTCACTCTCTCCACCTGCCCATTACTCTCGGGTGAAACCCTAAGGTAAGGCTAATCGAGACCCCCAGACGTTCCATAAACGCCCTCCAGACTCTAGAGGTGAACTGGGGACCCCGATCAGACACTATATCCTCAGGTACCCCGTAGTGCCGGAAGACGTGTGTAAACAGGGCGTCAGCAGTTTGTAGGGCTGTATGGAGACCTGGCATAGGAATGAGACGGCAGGCCTTTGAAAACCGATCCACAACGACCAAGATCGTCGTATTCCCCTGGGAGGGGGGAAGGTCCGTGACGAAATCCACCAAGAGGTGAGACCACGGTCGTTGTGGAACGGGTAGGGGTTGTAATTTCCCTCTGGGTAGGTGTCTAGGCGCCTTACACTGAGCGCACACCGAGCAGGAGGAAACATAAACCCTCACGTCCTTAGCCAAAGTGGGCCACCAGTACTTTCCACTAAGGCAGTGCACTGTCCGTCCAATACCAGGATGGCCAGAGGAAGGTGACATGTGAGCCCAATATATTAATCGATCACAAACCTCGAGCGGCACGTACTTCCGACCCTCTGGACACTGTGGGGGAGTAGGATCGGTACGTAACGCCCGCTCAATGTCCGCATCAACCTCCCATACCACCGGTGCCACCAGACAAGACTCCGGAAGTATGGGAGTAGGCTCAATGGACCTCTCCTCTGTGTCATATAGTCGGGACAGGGCGTCTGCCTTAGCGTTCGGTGACCCTGGTCTATAGGTGAGCGTAAATACAAATCGGGTGAAAAACATAGCCCACCTAGCCTGGCGAGGGTTCAGCCTCCTCGCCGCCCGGATGTACTCCAGGTTACGATGGTCAGTCAAAATGAGAAAAGGGTGTTTAGCCCCCTCAAGCCAATGCCTCCACACCTTCAGGGCTTGCACCACAGCTAACAGCTCCCTGTCCCCCACATCATAATTGCGCTCCGCCGGACTGAGCTTCTTAGAAAAGAAAGTACAGGGGCAGAGTTTGTGGTGGCGTACCCGAGCGCTGAGACAGTACAGCACCGATCCCAGCCTCGGACGCATCCACCTCAACTTGGAACGCCAAAGAGGGATCCGGATGTGCCAGCACCGGAGCCGAGGTAAACAGGTCCTTCAGATGCCTAAAAGCCCTGTCCGCCTCAGTCGACCACTGCAGACGCACCGGACCCCCCTTTAGCAGGGAGGTAATGGGAGCTGCTACCTGCCCAAAGCCCCAGATAAACCTCCGGTAGTAATTGGCAAAACCCAAGAACCGCTGCACCTCCTTCACCGTGGTGGGAGTCAGCCAATTGCGCACGGCTGAAACATGCCCACCCCTGACGCGGACAACCGGTGTCCCAGGAAGGAGATGGACTCCTGGAAGAACAGACATTTCTCCGCCTTTGCATACAGGTCATGCTCCAACAGTCTACCAAGCACCCGACGAACCAGGGACACATTCTCTGCGCGGGTAGCGGAGTATATTAGAATGTCATCAATATACACCACTACACCCTGTCCATGTAAGTCCCAGAAAATCTCATCCACAAACGATTGGAAGATGGAAGGAGCATTCATTAACCCGTATGGCATGACGAGGTACTCATAGTGACCCGAGGTGGTACTGTATGCTGTCTTCCACTCATCTCCCTCCCTAATCCGCACCAGGTTGTACGCGCTCCTGAGATCCAATTTTGTGAAGAATCGCGCCCTGTGTAATGACTCCGTCATACTAGCAATCAGAGGGAGAGGATAGCTAGATTTGATGGTGATCTGATTGAGACCACGGTAGTCAATACACGGGCGTAAACCCCCATCTTTCTTCTTCACAAAAAAGAAACTCGAGGACGCAGGGGAAGTGGACGGCCGTATGTATCCCTGTCTCAGCGATTCAGCGACATATGTTTCCATAGCCGCCGTCTCCGCCTGAGACAGAGGATACACATGGCTACATGGAAGCGCAGCGCCTACTTGGAGGTTTATCGCACAATCCCCCTGGAATGTGCATGGTGGGAACCTGGTTCGGACTTTCCACCGTCGTGGCCCCTACGGAAACACCCACACACCTCCCGACACACTGATCAGACCATCCCTTGAGAGCCCTCTGTTGCCATGAAATGTTGGGGTCATGAGACGTCAACCAGGGAAGCCCCAACACCACGTGAAATGCAGGAGAGTCAATCAAATAAAACCGAATTATCTCCTCATGGCCCTCCTGCGTTTTCATCCTGAGCGACGCCGTGACCTCCCTAATCAACCCAGACCCCAAAGGGCGACTATCTAGGGCATGGATAGGGAAGGGCACATCCACTGGAACTATAGGAATCCCTAACTTATGGGTGAAATGGTGATCGATAAAATTCCCAGCTGCGCCTGAATCGACTAGCGCCTTATGCTGGGAATCAGGAGAAACCTCGGGAAACACAACTTTAATACACATATGCGCAACAGGGAGCTCTGGGTGAGTTGGGCGCCTTCTCACCTGGAATGACTCATCAGTGCGCGGCCTACAGCCTCGATTCCGAGGAGACCCTCCCCAGCACCGACCAGCAGTGTGTCCTCTGCGGCCACAGTTGGTGCAGGGGACGGCCTCTCTCCTGGTCTCTCTCCTAGTACCAGCACCTCCGAGCTCCATCAGGGTCGGCTCGGAAGTGCTGGGGGATGGAATGGACGGCCCTGAGTCCGGACGTCCGCGGGCAGCCAACAGGGTGTCCAGGCGAATCGACATGTCCACCAGTTGATCGAAGTTTAGGTTGGTGTCCCTGCAGGCCAATTCCCGACGCACGTCCTCCCTCAAGCTACATCTGTAGTGGTCGATGAGGGCCCTCTCATTCCATCCCGCGTTGGCAGCCAGTGTCCGGAAGTCCAGTGCGAACTCCTGCGCGCTCCTCCTCCCCTGTCGAAGGTGGAATAGACGTTCACCCGCCGCCTTACCCTCTGGTGGATGATCGAATACTGCCCTGAAGCGGCGGGTGAACTTTGCATAATTGACTGTAACGGCGTCTATTCCCCCCCACTCGGCGTTGGCCCACTCCAGCGCCTTGCCGGACAGACAGGAGATGAGGGCGGACACGCTCTCGTATCCCGAGGGCGCCGGGTGGATGGTTGCCAGGTAGAGTTCCACCTGGAGCAGGAAACCCTGACACCCGGCAGCTGTGCCATCATAAGCCCTCGGGAGCGAGAGCCGAATCCCACTGGACCCCGGAGAACGCCGAAGCCTGCCCGAGCAAGGAGGAGGAGCAGCCTCGGCTGAATCCGTGACATGTTGGCTTTGGGGATGACCAGTGAGATATACCTGCTGGAGCGCAGACTAGGGGTGGGTGTTGCTATGGTGACCAGTGAGCTAAGATAAGACAGGGATTTGCCTAGCAGTGATTTAAAGATGACCTGGAGCCAGTGGGTTTGGCGACGAATATGTAGTGAGGGCCAGCCAACAAGAGCGTACAGGTCACAATGGTGGGTAGTATATGGGGCTTTGGTGACAAAACGGATGGCACTGTGATAGACTACATCCAATTTGCTGAGTAGAGTGTTGGAGGCTATTTTGTAAATGACATCGCCGAAGTCAAGGATCGGTAGGATAGTCATTTTTACGAGGGCATGTTTGGCAGCATGAGTGAAGGAGGCTTTGTTGCGAAATAGGAAGCTGATTCTAGATCTAACTTTTGATTGGAGATGCTTAATGTGAGTCTGGAAGGAGAGTTTACAGTCTAACCAGACACCTAGGTATTTGTAGTTGTCCACATACTCTAGGTCAGACCCGCCGAGAGTAGTGATTCTAGTCGGGTGGGTGGGTGCAAGCAGCGTTTGGTTGAAGAGCATGCATTTAGTTTTACTAGTGTTTAAGAGCAGTTGGAGGCTACGGAAGGAGTGTTGTATGGCGTTGAAGCTCGTTTGGAGATTTGTTAACACAGTGTCCAATGAAGGGCCAGATGTATACAAAATGGTGTCGTCCGCATAGAGGTGGATCCGAGCGTCACCAGCAGCAACAGCGACATCATTGATATACACAGAGAATAGAGTCGGCCCAAGAATTGAACCCTGTGGCACCCCCATAGAGACTGCCAGAGGCCCTCCGATTTGACAAATTGAACTCTATCTGAGAAGTAGTTGGTGAACCAGGCGAGGCAGTCAATTGAGAAACCAAGGCTATTTAGTCTGCCAATAAGAATGCGGTGGTTGACAGAGTCGAATGCCTTGGCCAGGTCGATGAAGACGGCTGTGCAGTACTGTCTTTTATTGATCGCGGTTATGATATCGTTTAGGACCTTGAGCGTGGCTGAGGTGCATGACCAGCTCGGAAATCGGATTGCATAGCGGAGAAGGTACGGTGGGATTCGAAATGGTCAGTGATCTGTTTGTTAACTTGGCTTTCAAATACTTTCGAAAGGCAGGACAGGATGGATATACAGTGCCCTCCCCTATTATTGGCACCCCTGTTTAAGATGTGGTCGAGGACTTCCAAAAATTCTCTTTTTTTTTTAAACAACATAGAACCCAAATGCAAAAAAAGAGAAAAATCGAACCTTTTATTTAAGTACATTACTTTGGTGGTAAAAAAAAAAAATCACACATTTAGAAAAAAAAAATCTTGAAATCATGTGTCCCACAATTATTGGCACCCCTAACAATTCCGCTGAAAATTTTAATTGATTTTTAAAAAATATATATTTTTCTGTAGTTGCTAAAGTTGGTCAGGGTATCTAGGAACTTTTAATTAGTAATTCATGACTTCCTGTTTCCCTGGGGTATAAATATGACGTGACACAGAGGCCTAATTCTCTTACCCATTTGTCAACATGGCAAAGACAAGAGAACACACCATTCAAGTAAGGCAGATTTGTGTCGACCTTCATAAGTCAGGCAATGGCTACAAGAAAATAGCCACTCGCCTTAACTTGCCCGTATCTACAGTCAGAGGAATAATTAAGAAGTTTAAAACAACTGGAACAGTGACAAACAAGGCTGGAAGAGGTCCCAAGTTTATCTTGCCACAACGCACAGTGAGGAGGATGGTAAGAGAAGTAAAAAAAAGTCCTAAGCTCACTGTCACAGAATTGCATCAAAGAGTGGCATCTTGGGGTCACAAAGTCTCCAAAACAACCATCAGACACTCTCTACATGCCAACAAGCTGTTTGGGAGGCATGCAAGGAAAAAGCCTTTTCTCACTAACACTCACAAATGTAAACGTCTGGAGTTTGCTAAGCGGCACTGGGACTTCAACTGGGATCGTGTGCTTTGGTCAGATGAGACTAAGATTGAGCTTTTTGGCAACAAACACTCTAAGTGGGTCTGGCGTAAAACAAAAGATGAGTATGCCGAAAAGCACCTCATGCCCACCGTGAAGTATGGTGGAGGATCTGTGATGCTGTGGGCCTGTTTCTCTTCCAAAGGCCCTGGGAACCTTGTTAGGGTGCATGGCATTATGAACGCTTTGAACTACCAGGACATTTTAAATAAAAACCTGATGGCCTCTGCCAGAAAGCTGAAGATGGGTCGTCATTGGGTCTTTCAGCAGGATAATGATCCAAAACATGTGGCAAAATCTACACAAAAATGGTTCAGCAGTCACAAACTCAAGGTCCTCCCATGGCCATCTCAGTCCCCAGACCTCAACCCAATCGAAAACCTGTGGGGCGAGCTAAAGAGGAGAGTGCATAAGAGAGGACCCAGGACACTGGATGATCTAGAAAGATTGTGCAAAGAATAATAATAATAATAATATGCCATTTAGCAGACGCTTTTATCCAAAGCGACTTACAGTCATGCGTGCATACATTTTTGTGTATGGGTGGTCCCGGGGATCGAACCCACTACCTTGGCGTTACAAGCGCCGTGCTCTACCAGCTGAGCTACAGAGGACCACCAAAGAAGAATGGTCAAAGATCCCTCTCTCTGTGTTCTCCAATCTTGTGAAATGTTAAAGGAGGAGATTAAGTGTTGTCTTGTTGGCAAAAGGGGGTTGTACAAAGTATTAACATCAGGGGTGGCAATAATTGTGGGACACATGATTTCAAGTTTTTTTTTTTCTAAATGTGTGATTTTTTTTTTTTACACCAAAGTAATGTACTTAAATAAAAGGTTGGATTTTTCTCTTTTTTTGCATTTGGGTTCTATGTTGTTTAAAAAAAAATGAGAATTTTTGGAAGTCCTCGACCACATCTTAAACAGGGGTGCCAATAATTGTGGAGGGCACTGTAGGTCTGTAACAGTTTGGATCTAGAGTGTCACCCCCTTTGAAGAGGGGGATGACCGCGGCAGCTTTCCAATCTCTGGGGATCTCAGACGTTACGAAAGAGAGGTTGAACAGGCTAGTAATAGGGGTTGCGACAATTTCAGCGGCTAATTTTAGAAAGAAAGGGTCCAGATTGTCTAGCCCAGCTGATTTCTAGGGGTCCAGATTTTTCAGCTCTTTCAGAACATCAGCTGTCTGAATTTGCGTGAAGGAGAAGTGGGAGGGGGCATGGGCAGGGTGCAGAGCTGGTGGCCGGGGTAGTGGTAGCCAGGTGGAAAGCATGGCCAGCCGTAGCAAAATGCTTGTTGAAATTCGCAATTATTGTAGATTTATCGGTGGTGACAGTGTTTCCTAGCCTCAGTGTAGTGGGCTGTTGGGAGGAGGTGCTCTTATTCTCCATGGACTTTACAGTGTCCCAAAACTTTTTGGAGTTAGTGCTACAGGATGCAAATTTCTGTTTGAAAAAGCTAGCCTTTGCTTTCCTAACTGATTGTGTATATTGGTTCCTGACTTCCCTGAAAAGTTGCATATCGCGGGGGCTGTTCGATGCTAATGCAGTACGCCACAGGATGTTTTTGTGCTGGTCAAGGGCAGTCAAGTCTGAGGAGAACTATGTAGGGATTAGTGTGTCATTTGGGAAGCAGCTTGTATTAATGCATACTGTGATCACTAGCTCTAAGACTTACAGTAGCCAAAGGCTTGAGATGTGTCCTTGGATTAAAGCTTGTTTTGTTTGTTGCTCCTCTTCTGCAAATCCCTCTTATTATTTTTGCCCCCACCGTGCATTACCTCTGAATGCACTTTGAACTTTGACCTCGTACTCCAATGCCACTTCAGTAAACAAACCAACAGTAAACCATCGCATACAACATCTGTCCTTAAGACGTAAACACATGGTTGCGTCCCAAATGACACCCTACTTCCTATTTAGTGCACTACTTTTGAGAAAAAAAAGTAGTGCACTATGTAGGAAATAGGGTCCCATTTGGGATCCATCCTTTCACTGTCCTTTTTTCTTCTGGGCTCCTCTGGCTTCTTCCAGTCCCAGTCTATTATAATGGATGCAGCGGCCCTTGATCTGCCATCTCCAGGAGCCATAATAGACCTGATGAGGGCACAGTGGGCAGTCTCTGAGTAATGATCCAGATCTGGAGAGACTGAATGAGGCAGTTGATTAAGCAATATCAGGGAGAGAGAGAGGGGGTAGGGCGGAAGGGGGAACGAGGCGGAGGGGGAGAGAGGCGGAGGGAGGGAGGGACCTGTTCTCTGATTAGTTCTGTGATTAGTTCTGTGATTAGTCCTGTGATTAGTTCTGTGATTTAGTGTGGTGTGATTTTTGTGTGTATTTACATACCGTTCATACAGTCCTGTAAATCTATCCATAGTAAAGTAAGTAGGCTTGGCTTGTGAGTGCCAAAACGGCTCATAGAACAGGAGCCTATCTCCTGTTTCTATAGCGTGAGGCATCTTGATGTCCAAGTACACCCCCTAGACAGGACGCTAGTCTAAGGAGATTGATTGGGGGTAAGGGCCTGCGATAGATCTACACATGTATGGTACCGAATGACAAACAGCCGCTCTTTTATCATAGATTAGTGGTTAAGAGCGTTGTGCCAGTAACCGAAAGGTCGCTGGTTCTAATCCCAGAGCTGACTAGGTGAAAAATATGTCGATGTGCCCTTGAGCAAGGCACTTAACCCTAATTGCTCCTGTAAGTCGCTCTGGATAAGAGCGTCTGCTAAATGACAAAAATGTAAATGTAAAATGTAATATACAGTACCAGTTAAAAGTTTGGACACACCTACTCATTCAAGGGTTTTTCTTTATTTTTACTATTTTCTACATTGTAGAACTATGAAATAACACATATAGAATCATGTAGTAACCAAAAAAGTGTTAAACAAATCAAAATAGATTTTATAATTGAGATTCTTCAAATAGCCACCCTTTGCCTTGATGACAGCTTTGCACACTCTTGGCATTCTCTCAACCAGTTTCACCTGGAATGCTTCTCCAACAGTCTTGTAGGAGTTCCCACATATGCTGAGCACTTGTTGGCTGCTTTTCCTTCACACTGCGGTCCGACTCATCCCAAACGATCTCAATTTGGTTGAGGTCGGGGGATTGTGGAGGCCAGGTCATCTGATACAGCACTCCATCACTCTCCTTCTTGGTAAAATAGCCCCTACACAGCCTGGAGGTGTGTTGGGTCATTGTCCTGTTGAAAAACAAATTATAGTCCCACTAAGCCCAAACCAGATGGGATGGTGTATCGCAGCAGAATGCTGTGGTAGCCATTCTGGTTAAGTGTGCCTTGAATTCTAAATAAATCACAGACAGTGTCATCAGCAAAGCACCCCCAGACCATAACACCTCCTCCTCCATGCTTTACGGTGGGAAATACACATGCGGAGATCATCCGTTCACCCACACCGAGTCTCACAAAGACACAGCGGTTGGAACCAAAAATCTCCAATTTTGACTCCAGAGGACAGATTTCCACCGGTCTAATGTCCATTGCTCGTGTTTCTTGGCCCAAGCAAGTCTCTTCTTCTTATTGTGTGTCCTTTAGTAGTAGTTTCTTTGCAGAAATTCGACCATGAAGGCCTGATTCACACAGTCTCCTCTGAACAGTTGATGTTGAGATGAGTCTGTTACTTGAACTCTGTGAAGCATTTATTTGGGCTGCAATTTCAGAGGATGGTAAATCTAATGAACTTATCCTCTGCAGCAGAGGTAACTCTGGGTCTTCCATTCCTGTGGCGGTCCTCATGAGAGCCAGTTTCATCATAGCACTTGATGGTTTTTGCGGCTGCACTTGAAGAAACTTTCAAAGTTCTTGAAATGTTCCGTATTGACTGACCTATGTTAAACTAATGATGGACTGTCATTTCTCTTTGCTTATTTGAGCTGTTCTTGCCATAATATGGACTTATTTTACCAAATAGGGCTATATTCTGTATAGCCCCACTACCTTGTCACAACACAACTGATTGGCTCAAACGCATTAAGAAGGAAAGAAATTCCACACATTAACTTTTAAGAAGGCACACCTGTTAATTGAAATGCATTCCAGGTGACTACTGTCACGGTTTCGGCCGAGGCTGCTCCTCCTCCTGGTTCGGGCAGGCATCGGCGGTCGTCGTCCCCGGAGTACTAGCTGCCACCGATCTATGTTTCATGTTCGTTTGGTTTGGTCTTGATGTTGTACACCTGTGTCTAGTTAGTCCTCATTAGTGTTCTATTTAAGTCTCGTTGGGTGTGTCTGTGTTTGTGTGTGATTGTTCCTGTCGTATGTTTGCTTGTCGATTTCCTTATTCGCTCGGTTGAGCTTTACTCCACTGTGTTGGAGCGTTTTACGCACCTGTGTAGTGCGCCTTTTGTTTGTCGCCTGCGTGCGTAGTTTCGCCTTCGGGCAAGTTTGTTCTGTTTTCCTTGTTGGATATTCCACTAAAGTCTTTTGGACTATACTTCGGTGTCCTGCGCTTGATTCCACCACTACACCCACCTACAGCATTTATGACAACTACCTCATGAAGCTGGTTGAAAGAATGCCATGAGTGTGCAAAGATGTCATCAAGGCAAAGGGTGGCTACTTTGAAGAATCTCAAATATAAAATCTATTTGTGTAACACTTTTATGGTTACTTTAAATTCCATATGTGTTATTTCATAGTTTTGATGTCTTCACTATTATTCTACAATGTAAAAAATAGTCAAAATAAAGAAAAACCCTTGAATGAGTAGGTGTGTCCAAACTTTTGTTTGGTAGTGTATATTTTCATGTATTCCATAGCAAGAGGACCTTTGTTAGCCTGGTCCCAGATCTGTTTACACTATAATGTTGAGTCCTTGTCATGCCAAACATGATAGCACAAACAGATCTGGGATCAGGCTAGACCTTTATGACTGTTGTAGACATGTAATTGATGATAACTAAGGATGTGTGTGTTGTTCCAGAGCTGAGTGAGGCGGATCCCCACACTGGAAGCATACAGAGACTCTCCAGAGGACTACTACAGGACAGCATCAGCTCTACAGAGGGAGAGGTTTGTATGGACACACACACGCATGGTGAACGCATGGGCACACTCGCATGGTGAACACACACATGAGCACACACACATGTGCACACACAGGACCTGTTCTGCTGACTCACACAGACTTTAGTCTCAATGATGATATCATCAGTCTGCTATAATCACTACCAGATGTTGGATCAACATTACTCATTGAAAATGAATTGAACTGGTTTCATATTATGTTTTATTCAAGTGAATCATGCAGAGAGTGTGTGTGGGTAGCCCTGTCTGTCCTCTGCCCTTATATAAAAGCCTTTATGTAATGTATTAATTACTGGCTACGAGTCTGTGCCCTGCGGCACACCTATTTAATCCTGAGTGGTGTCAAAACCTATTCTCCCTCCTTACTGAGTTAATTGCTGGGAAAGTCTCTTTTGGAAAACACTATTTCCCAGTTATAAGCTTTTTCCCTTAATCAGCAATAATATTGAGCAGTGGTTCACCCCCAAATGTCACCCTATTCCCTTTATAATGCACTGCTTTGGACCAGGGCCCATAGGACTCAGCACTATATAGGGAATAGGGTGCCATTTGGGACGCAATCTCGGAATATAGTATATAGGCTTAGAAAAGCAGGAAGACAGACAGTCACCAGCCACTGTACTGAAGACAGACAGTCACCAGCCACTATACTGAAGACAGACAGTCACCAGCCACTATACTGAAGACAGACAGTCACCAGCCACTGTACTGAAGACAGACAGTCACCAGCCACTATACAGAAGACAGACAGTCACCAGCCACTGTACTGAAGACAGACAGTCACCAGCCACTATACTGAAGACAGACAGTCACCAGCCACTATACTGAAGACAGACAGTCACCAGCCACTATACAGAGGACAGACAGTCACCAGCCACTATACTGAAGAAAGACAGTCACCAGCCACTATACTGAAGACAGACAGTCACCAGCCACTGTACTGAAGACAGACAGTCACCAGCCACTATACAGAAGACAGACAGTCACCAGCCAGTATACTGAAGACAGACAGTCACCAGCCACTGTACTGAAGACAGACAGTCACCAGCCACTATACAGAAGACAGACAGTCACCAGCCACTATACAGAAGACAGACAGTCACCAGCCACTATACTGAAAACAGATAGTCACCAGCCACTGTACTGAAGACAGACAGTCACCAGCTACTATACTGAAGACAGACAGTCACCAGCCAATATACAGAGGACAGACAGTCACCAGCCACTGTACTGAAGACAGACAGTCACCAGTCACTGTACTGAAGACAGACAGTCACCAGCCACTATACAGAAGACAGACAGTCACCAGCCACTATACTGAAGACAGACAGTCACCAGCCACTGTACTGAAGACAGACAGTCACCAGTCACTGTACTGAAGACAGACAGTCACCAGTCACTATACAGAAGACAGACAGTCACCAGTCACTGTACTGAAGACAGACAGTCACCAGCCACTATACTGAAAACAGACAGTCACCAGCCACTGTACTGAAAACAGACAGTCACCAGCCACTATACTGAAGACAGAAAGTCACCAGCTACTATACTGAAAACAGACAATCACCAGCCACTATACTGAAGACAGACAGTCACCAGACACTACACAGAGGAGACAGTACCAGCCACTATACTGAAGACAGTCACCAGTCACTATACAGAAGACAGACAGTCACCAGCCACTATACAGAAGACAGACAGTCACCAGCCACTATACTGAAGACAGACAGTCACCAGCCACTGTACTGAAGACAGACAGTCACCAGTCACTGTACTGAAGACAGACAGTCACCAGTCACTATACAGAAGACAGACAGTCACCAGTCACTGTACTGAAGACAGACAGTCACCAGCCACTATACTGAAAACAGACAGTCACCAGCCACTGTACTGAAAACAGACAGTCACCAGCCACTATACTGAAGACAGAAAGTCACCAGCTACTATACTGAAAACAGACAATCACCAGCCACTATACTGAAGACAGACAGTCACCAGACACTACACAGAGGAGACAGTACCAGCCACTATACTGAAGACAGTCACCAGTCACTGTACTGAAGACAGACAGTCACCAGTCACTATACAGAAGACAGACAGTCACCAGTCACTGTACTGAAGACAGACAGTCACCAGCCACTATACTGAAAACAGACAGTCACCAGCCACTGTACTGAAAACAGACAGTCACCAGCCACTATACTGAAGACAGACAGTCACCAGTCACTGTACTGAAGACAGACAGTCACCAGCCACTGTACTGAAGACAGACAGTCACCAGCCACTATACAGAGGACAGACAATCACCAGCCACTATACTGAAGACAGACAGTCACCAGCCACTATACAGAAGGAAGTCATGCAATTAGTGTGTAACCTTTACTACGGTAAGATAACCACCTGAGGATAATGATGCAGAGAAGGAGGGAGGGAGGGAGGGAGGGAGGGAGGGAGGGAGGGAGGGAGGGAGGGAGGGAGAGAACATGTTTCATTTACAGAGCTAGGTGGCTGTCAGGTGCCTCAGGGTGGACTGTCTCAGGGTGGACTGTCTCAGGGTAGACTGTCTCAGGGTAGACTGTCTCAGGGTAGACTGTCTCAGGGTAGACTGTCTCAGTTTCTCTGATTTTTGATAGCATTGTTAAAGTAAATCTCTCTCTGTGTTCGTCTCTTTCTATCTCCTTCCATCTTTCTCCTTCTTTATTGATCCCTCCCTCCATCCTTCTTACTCTGTCCCCCCTTCTCCTTCCCCCCCCCCCCCCCTCTCTCTCTCTCCCTCGCTTCCCAGGCATCAGAGAGCCCTGGCAGTACTTGTTCGTCCATCCGGAGTGCAGCCTCCAGTACTGTGGATGAGTCCAGAGCCTCCAGGGCCCCTGGCAGTGCTGAGGGCTCCCCCAGACACAACCTCCTTCAGCAGGCTGCAGACAACAACGGTCAGTGTAGAACCACATCATACACCATTATACCTAAAGTGTTATCCACATCATTAAAGGTGCTCCAAGATGGCGTAGCAGTGCGGTCGTGTACTCTGTAGTGTGTCCGTGTAAATAGCCTGTATTTTTTTTTTTTTAAATATATTTCCCTATCACACTTTTCATCCTTCTACTAAATATACTTTCCTGCAACCCGCCTCACTCAATGTGGAACGGATTCTATTATTGACGTACCTTTTATCTAGAATCTCCAGTTGAAACTAGCTAGCCAGCTAACTAGCTACTTGCTATTAGCCACCGTTAGCGTTTTTTCACCCAGAACATCGGATTTTCTGCCGGAATAACTGAATCACTGGACCTTAACACCGGATCGCAACTAGCTAGCCGCAACCGAATGGATGTTGCTGTTGGCTAATCACCACTGCCCCCGAAGCAAGCACCAGTTAGCCTTGAGCTAGCCGCGAGCCAGGCCCATATCCCGGCTATCTACCTCTCTGTCTACCGGATGGGAGTAGCCAGCTAACTAGCTACTTGCTATTAGCCACCGTTAGCGGTTTTTCACCATTGTCCGTGGCCTGCACTACCTACCAGCCAGCTCTAGCCTGGACTATTATCGGCCAGTCTGCACTGTCTGCACAGCACGTTATCGACCCAGAACATATCTGATTTTCTGCCGGAATCACTGAATCACTGGACCTTTAACACCGGATCATCGCAACTAGCTAGCTGCAACCGAATGGATGTTGTTGTTGGCTAATCAGCCTTGAGCTAGCCTCGAGTCAGGCCCATCTCCTGGCTATCTACCTCTCTGTCAACCGGACGGGACCTCCTAGTGTCAACACGGAGCCCCGCCGATCCATCACGACTGGTCTGCCGACGTAATCGTCTGTGGTTTCAACAGGCTTCCCGTTGCGACGACCACGAAGATCCATCTGCTAGCCCCGGCCCGCAAGCACACGCAATCAACAGCCGTGCTTCCTGCTCGCCTGTGCTGTAGCACCAATTCGAACTGCTCTCGGACTCACATATTGCTGTTCACTGGACCTTATGATCACTCAGCTGCACAGCTGATGCCTGCTGGACTGTTCCTTTACACGATACCCTGTCCTGTTTATCTGTTTAGCCTCAGCCCAAACTTTCATCGCCATTACCAGTTGTTGTCTTAGCTCTCTCGAATAACACCTGTGATTGCTTTATGCCTCTCTCCCATGTCAATATGCCTTGCCTATTGCTGTTCCAGTTAGTTCTTATTATACAATTTCACTGTAGAGCCCCAAGTCCCTCTCAAACTGCCTCAAATAGCTCCTTTGTTCCACCCCCTATACACGCGGAGACCGGCTCAATCAGTGCATCCAGTGATGCTATCTCTTTCATTGTTACCCAACGCTTAGGTTTAACTCCACTGTACTCATATCCTTCCATATCCTTGTCTGTACATAATGCCCTGAATCTATTCTACAACGCCCGGAAATCTGCCCTTTTTATTCTCTGTACCCAACGCACTAGAAGACCAGTTCTTAAAGCCTTTAGCCGTATCCTTATTCTAGTCCTCCTCTGTTCCTCTGGTGATGTAGAGGTTAACCCAGGCCCTGCAGCCCCCAGTATCACTCCTACTCCCCAGGCGCTATCATTGGTTGACTTCTGTAAACGTAAAAGCCTTGGTTTTTTGCATGTTAACATCAGAAGCCTCCTCCCTAAGTTTGAGTTATTCACTGCGTTAGCACACTCCGCCAACCCTGATGTTCTAGCAGTGTCTGAATCCTGGCTTAGGAAGGCCACCAAAAATGCAGAAATGTCCATCCCCAACTACAACATTTTCCGTCTAGATAGAACTGCCAAAGGGGGTGGAGTTGCAATCTACTGTAGAGATAGCCTGCAGAGCTCTATCATACTATCCAGGTCTGTGCCCAAACAGTTTGAGCTCCTACTTTAAAAAATCCACCTTTCCAGAAATAAGTCTCTCACTGTTGCCGCTTGCTACAGACCCCCCTCAGCCCTCAGCTGTGCCCTGGACACCATATGTGAATTGATTGCCCCCCATCTATCCTCAGAGTTCGTACTGCTTGGTGACCTAAACTGGGACTATACTTAACACCCCGGCCATCCTACAATCCAAACTAGATGCCCTTAATCTCACACAAATTATCAAGGAACCTACCAGGTACAACTCTAAATCCGTAAACATGGGCACCCTCATAGATATCATCCTGACTAACTTACCCTCTAAATACACCTCCGCTGTCTTCAACCAGGATCTCAGCGATCACTGCCTTATTGCCTGCGTCCATAACGGGTCCGCGGTCAAACGACCACCCCTCATCACTTTAAAATGCCCCCTAAAACACTTTAGCGAGCAGGCCTTCCTAATTGACCTGGCCCAGGTATCCTGGATGGATATCGATCTCATTCCGTCAGTAGAGGATGCCTGGTTGTTCTTTAAAAGTGCTTTCCTCTCAATCTTAAATAAGCATGCCCCATTCAAAAAATTCAGAACTAAGAACAGATAAAGCCCCTGGTTCTCCTCAGACTTGACTGCCCTTGACCAGCACAAAAACATCCTGTGGCATACTGCATTAGCATCGAATAGCCCCCGCGATATGCAACTTTTCAGGGAAGTCAGGAAAGCAAAGGCTAGCTTTTTCAAACAGACATTTGCATCCTGTAGCACTAACTCCAAAATGTTTTGTGACACTGTAAAGTCCATGGAGAATAAGAGCACCTCCTCCCAGCTGCCCACTGCACTGAGGCTAGGAAACACTATCACCACCGATAAATCTACAATAATCGAGAATTTCAACAGGCATTTTGCTACGGCTGGCCATGCTTTCCACCTGGCTACCACTACCCCGGCCACCAGCTCTGCACCCTCCGCTGCAACTTGCCCATGCCCCATGTCTTAAGGACAGATGTTGTATGCGATGATTTACTGTTGGTTTGTTTACTGAAGTGGCATTGGAGTACGAGGTCCAAGTTCAAAGTGCATTCAGAGGTAATGCACGGTGGGGGCAAAAATAATAAGAGGGATTTGCAGAAGAGGAGCAACAAACAAAACAAGCTTTAATCCAAGGACACATCTCAAGCCTTTGGCTACTGTAAGTCTTAGAGCTAGTGATCACAGTATGCATTAATACAAGCTGCTTCCCAAATGACACACTATTTCCTTGCATTAATACAAGCTGCTTCCCAAATGACACACTATTCCCTACATAGTTCTCCTCAGACTTGACTGCCCTTGACCAGCACAAAAACATCCTGTGGCGTACTGCATTAGCATCGAACAGCCCCCGCGATATGCAACTTTTCAGGGAAGTCAGGAACCAATATACACAATCAGTTAGGAAAGCAAAGGCTAGCTTTTTCAAACAGAAATTTGCATCCTGTAGCACTAACTCCAAAAAGTTTTGGGACACTGTAAAGTCCATGGAGAATAAGAGCACCTCCTCCCAACAGCCCACTACACTGAGGCTAGGAAACACTGTCACCACCGATAAATCTACAATAATTGCGAATTTCAACAAGCATTTTGCTACGGCTGGCCATGCTTTCCACCTGGCTACCACTACCCAGGCCACCAGCTCTGCACCCTGCCCATGCCCCCCCCCCCCCCCCGCTTCTCCTTCACACAAATTCAGACAGCTGATATTTTGAAAGAGCTGAAAAATCTGGACCCCTACAAATCAGCTGGGCTAGACAATCTGGACCCTTTCTTTCTAAAATTAGCTGCTGAAATTGTCGCAACCCCTATTACTAGCCTGTTCAACCTCTCTTTCGTAACGTCTGAGATCCCCAGAGATTGGACAGCTGCCGCGGTCATCCCCCTCTTCAAAGTGGGTGACACTCTAGATCCAAACTGTTACAGACCTATATCCATCCTGCCCTGCCTTTCGAAAGTATTTGAAAGCCAAGTTAACAAACAGATCACCGACCATTTCGAATCCCACCGCACCTTCTCCGCTATGCAATCCGGTTTCCGAGCTGGTCATGGGTGCACCTCAGCCACGTTCAAGGTCCTAAACGATATTATAACCGCAATCGATAATACAGTACTGTGCAGCCGTCTTCATCGACCTGGCCAAGGCTTTTGACTCTATCAACCACCGCATTCTTATTGGCAGACTAAATAGCCTTGGTTTCTCAAATGACTGCCTCGCCTGGTTCACCAACTACTTCTCAGATAGAGTTAAATGTGTCAAATCGGAGGGCCTGTTGTCTGGACCTATGGCAGTCTATATGGGGGTGCCACAGGGTTCAATTCTCGGGCCGACTCTTTTCTCTGTGTATATCAATGATGTCGCTCTTGCTGCTGGTGACTCTCAGATCCACCTCTACGCAGACGACACCATACATCTGGCCCTTCATTGGACACTGTGTTAACAAACCTCCAAACGAGCTTCAATGCCATACAACACTCCTTCCGTAGCCTCTAGCTGCTCTTAAACACTAGTAAAACTAAATGCATGCTCGTCAATCGAACGCTGCTGGCACCCGCCCACCCGACTAGAATCACTACTCTCGGCGGTTCTGACCTAGAGTATGTGGACAACTACAAATACCTAGGTGTCTGGTTAGACTGTAAACTCTCCTTCCAGACTCACATTAAGCATCTCCAATCCAAAGTTAAATCTAGAATCAGCTTCCTATTTCGCAACAAAGCCTCCTTCACTCATGCTGCCAAACATGCCCTCGTAAAACTGACTATCCTACCGATCCTTGACTTCGGCGATGTCATTTACAAAATAGCCTCCAACACTCTACTCAGCAAATTGGATGTAGTCTATCACAGTGCCATCCGTTTTGTCACCAAAGCCCCATATACTACCCACCATGGTGACCTGTACGCTCTTGTTGGCTGGTCCTCACTACATATTCGTCGCCAAACCCACTGGCTCCAGGTCATCTATAAATCACTGCTAGGCAAATCCCTGCCTTATCTTCGCTCATTGGTCACCATAGCAACACCCACCCGTAGTATGCGTTCCAGCAGGTATATCTCACTGGTCATCCCTAAAGCCAACACCTCCTTTGGCCGCCATTCCTTCCAGTTCTCTGCTGCCAATGACTGGAACGAACTGCAAAAATCTCTGAAGCTGGAGACTCTTATCTCCCTCACTAACTTTAAGCATCAGTTGTCAGAGCACCTCACCGATCACTGCACCTGTACACAGCCCATCTGAAATTAGCCCACCCAACTACCTCATCCCCCTATTGTTATTTATTTTGCTCATTTGCACCCCAGTATCTCTATTTGCACATCATCTCTTACACATCTATCATTCCAGTGTTAATACGAAATTGTAATTATTTTGCACTATGGCCTATTTATTGCCTTACCTCCATAACTTGCTACATTTGCACACACTGTATATATATTTTCTGTTGTATTTTTGACTTTATGTTTTGTTTACCCCATATGTAACACTGTGTTGTTGTTTTTATCGCACTGCTTTGCTTTATCTTGGCCAGGTCGCAGTTGTAAATGAGAACTTGTTCTCAACTGGCTTACCTGGTTAAATAAAGGTGAAATAAAAATAAAAAAATAAAAAGGGAAAGTTAACTCATCTTTTAGTATTTTGTTCATTAGTCCACTGTTAATATAATCATCCCAAAATTGTAGATGTCATAGGTCAAGTTTTCAAAATAGAGCGCTTTCAGTACAGAGCAAAAACTGTTATGATGATGTGGGCAGCATCTCAAGAATATGAATGCGGAACCTACATTGTCTTCAATGATGATTTCCGAGAAAGTCACGTCCTTGATTACAATGTAGTGATATTACTACTTGTTGCTGTATGTTTGCATCTATTTCTTGAACCTCTCTGATGATGTGTGCAGGGTCTCAGTCTCCTGTGGTGTCCAGCCCCTCTCTCAGCCTGGAGGAGAAGACCACCAGGAGCCGTCTGGACCCACTGACACGAAGCAAAGGGAAAGATCCCAGAAACTCACCTGAAAACAGGTACTAACCACCTCTCTGCCACTGTGTTCCTCTGGCTCCGGGGTGAAGTTTCCCCTAGGTACAGATCTGTGTGTCTGTGACGGCACTCTTCGAAAAAAAGGTGCTATTTAGAACCTAAAAGGGTTCTTCGGCTGTCCGCATAGGAGAACCCTTTGAATAACCCTTTTTGGTTCCATGTAGAACCCTCTGTGGAAAGGGTTCTACATGGAACCCAAAATAATTTTACCTGGAACCAAAAACAGTTCTCCCATGGGGACAGCCGAAGAACCCTTTTGGAAAAGTTTTTTCTAAGAGTGTGGTAAACTAAATCCCCACTGTGGGTCTGACTCTGTAACTCAGTGAGGCTGGCTCTGGTTGGCTGGCAGCAGCTGCTGTGACTGCAGACAGCAACACAGCTGGGACTCCTACACAACCCACAGGGATCACTGCACACCCCTCCCACCCCCAAGATCCACCCCTCCATCCCACAAAAACCACCCCTCCGTCGATAAACTCTTTCACAACCCTAACTTACCCCCCAACCCCACCCCTCCTCCGCCAGAACACCACTGGATTGGGCTGGGGTATGTGTGTGGATCAATCGATGGACAACACATGTAGAAGTAGCCTATCCTAGTTGCTTGCTCTATGGCTGTCCATTCATGTGAATGGTAGCAAGAGCTTACTGTGCCGTACTACGCACACACGCATACACTCACATACATACACACACACACACACACACACACACACACACACACACACACATACATACTCACACACACAGTAGTCAGGTCTTATGTTTAGTAGATGTATTTCTGTGTGACTCAGCCGTGGATCAGAGAGAGGTCAATTTGTCCACTCCCTTTAGCATCCACCTCACCTCCAACACTGCCTGGGTCAGTTCACTATGCTCCTCCCTGTTATTCTTACAGAGAAACACAGGACAACAAAGACAGCGGGATACTACATGAACCTGTCTGGTTTCTTCATCTCCTTTTAAGTGTCATTCTCTGGTGCAGGTGTTTTACTGGTGTGAATCTCTCTGGAGGTGCAGGCGTTTTACTGGTGTGAATCTCTCTGGAGGTGCAGGCGTTTTACTGGTGTGAATCTCTCTGGAGGTGCAGGCGTTTTACTGGTGTGAATGTTTAGTAACTCTGGCTCTGTTTGTAGGTGTTTGTCACAATCTGTTGTTCTGTTTTTTTCTACCAACATCTACCTATTTTTACACTGTTATTGTATCTCAATGTGGGATCTGTGTTTTCTCTACTAACCCATGTCTCTTCTCCCCAGTTCTACAGAGCCCTCTGCTGAGAATAGCCCAGAGAAGCTCAAGGCCAAGGTATGTGTGAAGAGAAGTCCAAACGGTGTGTCTGTAGTGGTACTAGACTAGCCAGGTCCCAAGCTGTACGCACAGTAACTCTTCTGTCCTTGTATAGATGATAGGCGGATGATAGGCTGATGATAGTGTGAATTCATTTTACAGTTGGCTTCAGCACAGACAGTATGGGTACCAGGCTAGTACTGGACCATGAGGGTTTAAACTATTGACATTGATTCAATACTGTAGACTCTGGCTGCGTCCCAAATTGCACTCTCTTCCCTACATAGGGTCAAAAGTAGTGCACTATGTAGGGAAGAGAGTGCTATTTGGGAAACCGACATTGATTCGATACTGTTGGCACGGTGAACAGAAACAGGGCATCTACATGATAATACGTATTGTGTGCTAATGCAGATAATACCTATAGGCTATTTATTATGTTGCATATTGTTTGTTCACATTGCATTGATTTAACCTGTGTCTGGTTTTGATGCGTTTAACAGAAATCTCTTACATGGCCCCACTTCTTATCCTATTCATATTACTTGGTATTGTATTTATTTTTGTTTGCTCCAATCATACCCAATCAAACAGAATACAAACAAGTACTGTACATCACAGGAGGTTGGTGACACCTTAATTGGGAGGACAGGCTTGTGGTAATGTGGAATGGTATCAAATACATCAAACACATGGTTTCCATGGTTTCCATGTGTTTGATGCCATTCCATTCGCTCCGTTCCAGCCATTATTCTTTTTTTCATTTTAGTCATTAACAGACACTCTTATCCAGAGCGACTTACAGTTAGTGAGTGCATACATTTTTCATACTGGCCCACCATGGGAATCGAACCCACAACTCTGGCATTGCAAATGCCACGCTCTACCAACTGAGCTACAGGGGAGCCGTCCTACCCTCAGCAGCCTCCACTGATGTACATAGCAGGGCATGACATGGTCTAAGTTAATTTCAGTAATTTACACAAATATAGAGCCATATTGGATTAGACTTAAGTTAATTAAATCAAATGGAAATCTGACCAGTAATGAATCAATCATCATTTCTTCAAGAATGTGAATCATCATTTATTTATTTATTTTAATTTCAGAGGTTGGGTTTTTCTCTTTCAATCACATTATCTGGCTCTCAATTTGTGACTGGCTGTTTGATTTGTACATAGTAATTCATTAGTTAGATATTCTCTAGCCACTGATGTTATCAATCAAGGTATAGCAATTGGGAAATCACTTCAATATAATATCCAATTTCTTGCATAGTACCTAGTCTTTCATCCCTGATACATAACCCTAAGGCAGGTCTAGGCAACAGCGATTTTGTTTTGCCCCCCAAAGTTTTTAGTAAAGGAATACTTTAAAATCACCAGGAATTCAGCTTAAAATGTGTTTAATTTAGGAAATCTGTTCCCAAGTATTCCCACAAATAAAAAAAGAGACGCGATCGTGTGTCAATGTAATCAAGGTATGAAATGATTGTTATTTTTCTGGGCTTAGTTGTGGTCAATTTGCAGTGTACAAATCATTATAATAATTTTCTGGCCCCCGACCATCCGCTCCAACAAAAATCGGCCCGTGGCTGAATCTAGTTGCCTACCCCTCCCCTAAGGTGAGGTTCAAGTGCCGTATCTCTCTCTTCTCATATTAAGATGCCCCCAGTCTGTCTGCCAGACAGCGTTTATTATTGTTATCACTGGGGATAGGCAGAACTACTGAGGTCTCACAGGTAAACACACACACATAAACACACATGCACATGTGTGTTCACTCACACACACACATATGCATGCGGTGCACATACACACACACAGACAGACATATGCACACACATACACACACACACACACACACCTCTAGGTCAAGATGACTCAGTTCAGCTACAGATCCCCAGACAACTCAAACCACAGTAAAATTGCACATTTAACTTCATTATGCAGTATAATATTAAAGTTATATTTCATTACGTCACATACATTTTTTTATCATTGAATAATACAATACGTCCATGAATTAGCCATAGGTCCGCAGAATAATCCCCACTACTTTTGATCAGGGCCCATAGAGCACTAAATAGGGAATAGGATGCCATTTTGGATGTAAACAATGTTTTGACTGAGGACTAATAGACTTCTGCATGGTGTTGTTCTCCATAGGGTCCTGTGGTGAAGGATGATCTGAGTACCAGCAGTAGCAGCTCAGGGGAGGTCAGTGGTCTGCTGACTGAAGCCAAGATGTCCGGTCGCTCACACACCCTGGTGCTCTCCTCAGACGAGGTGAGAAAGAAAGATTTGATCTCACATAAAGTATCAACCCAGTATCAACAATGGCCTGTTCCCTGTTTAATTCCTTACAACTTATATTCAATTTAACTAACTTTGATGTAAGCAACTGTAGGTTCACTATTCAGCCATTTTGGATCTTGTATGTACCCTGCAGGGTTTCCCAAACTCGGTCCTGGGGCCCCCCCTGGGTGCAGGACCGAGTTTGGGAAACCCTGCTGTGTGCCCTGTCCCGCTGCTGCTACTGTGTTTTTGTGTTAACTGGCCTCTCCTGTCCTGTTGTCCCCCTTGCTGCTATGTTCAGAGTCTGGATATGATAGATGAGGAGGTGAGATCAGGCTCTGAACGGCCACCAAGGCTGCTAAAAGGAAATGTGTTTACATCACACACATGCCTCCCATCCGTCAATAATTCTCATATTGTTTTAACATACCGGTAGATACTCCAAAACCTTGGAGTTCATGTCTCTTATGTGATGTTCAGTCTTCAGCATGCTGTCAACTTCTATTCTTAACATTTAGAAATTATTCATTTTAAAATCACCCATCACTATGTGTTTGCTCTCGTCGCTGCATGTGGAGACAGAAATAATGGTTTTAGAAAGCTTGGTTCTCTGTAGACCTCCAACCGTGTGTGTGTGTGTGTGTGTGTGTGTAGATCCTAGATGAGGGCCAGTGCCCCAAGCAGCACCAGTGGCAGAACCTCATTGTGACAGAGTGGACCTCCCAGCAGGTGTCCCGCTGGCTCATGGGACTAAACCTGGAGCAGTACATCCCAGAGTTCACGGCCAAGAATGTAGACGGAGACCAGCTACTGCAGCTGGACAGCAATGAGCTCAAGGTAAAGGGCTGAAGCCTGTGTTAATGTGCATATCCAGCTGTGTTAGTTACTTCGGGATTCAATCCGAGTTGCGCTATAGAGCACCGCACTATACAGTCGACAATGCGCCTTTTAAAAGCATTTTCCCCGACATTCGCCGAGATCGCATTCATGGTAAAGCATCATGTCAGCTCAAATGTAAAAGTCTGATAAAGTGCGCTTCTCTACAACGTGCCTTGGATTGAATCCTGGCCTTAGTTCCTAGTTAGTTACTGGTAAGTTACTAGTATAACCTTGTTTACATTTTGTCATATTAGGGTGTTTGGTGAAACCCGCCAACCTATAAGTAGTTTAACGTTTGAATATAGTAATTGATTCTGAATACATTTCTGTCATTAGCTTATATACTTGCCCTGAAGCTTTGAAACCAAAGATATTAACTGTAAAAAAAATAAAATAAAAAAAAAAACAGGCAGGCAGGCAGAAATTGTTACAGCTCCTGATGTATTTTATTGGACCATAGCTGCTGCGTTCCATTCCCTGGACTTGATTTCCCTTACTGATATGCACCTGTTCACTCACATCCCCTCCATATCTGATCCCTGTCCTGTATGTGTGTGTGTGTGTGTGTACAGACCCTTGGCGTTGCCTCCTCCCAGGACCGGGCTCTGATCAAGAAGAAGGCAAAGGACCTCAAGGTTCTGATGGAGAAAGCTCGGAGGAACCGGGAGAAACTGGACAAACAGCGAGAGAAGCTCCGTAAGAAAGAGCTGGAGCAGCAACAATAACAGGCCCACAAACCCAGCAGCAAGGGCCACTCCGAAACAGCAGAGGGCGCAGCAGAGTAACCCACGGCTTAAGACCTACCTCTCCTTGTCTTTCTACCAACAACCACTACAAAGTAGCATCTCCAGGGATAGAAACAGTCACCAGAACCACTGAGCTGAAATACCAGATGTAGTATGTGATATGTCTATTGATATAACCAGAGATACTTTTAAGGAGGAGATGGGAAACTCCAGTGGAATCGTATTAATGCCCATTGTGTATGTTGCCCATGTGTCATCAATGGGCCCGCAGTGCATTCTGGGCGATTCTGGGACAAGGAGAGCTCAATTGGGCGCTGGGTCAAAAACCCATCATTAACATGAATTTCGTGAACAACAAGTACAACATTACAAATATATTTCCGAGATGTGAGATAATTATCTTGTTCTCTGTAATACCGTATAGCTTTGGAATCGTGACATTACGTACTTTTGAGGAAAACAGGCAGGTTTCTCGATTCATACCCTGACTTTGCGAACTGCGTGACGATTAGCTTAGCAAACGCGTGACGCAGCATGACAACGTGAATGCGATTGGTTGACAGTCTGCTGTGCTGAGTGGGGCGTTATACGTTCCTCCATTCATAGCCCAATGGGATTCCCATCTCCTCCTTTTCTCTAATATCTCTAGTATAACACCTAACAGGACTTGAGTTCAGGCTGTGGAGTTCAGTGCACTACTACTGGAGGCTGTAGCGATGGAGGCTGTCACGCTACTGTACCACCGAACAAATACCTAAATGATAATTGGATAGTAAAGATGCTGCCCACCCACCTGCCTGCCTTTCATCTCATTGTGCATCCTCGTCGAGCAGCATTTCCCAAACTCGGTCCTCGGGACTCCAAGGGGTGCACGTTTAGTTTTTTGCCCAAACACTACACAGCTGATTCAAATGATCAAAGCTTGATGGTTAGTTGATTATTTGAATCAGCTGTGTAGTGCTAGGGCAAAAACCAAAATGTGCACCCCTTGGGGTCCTGAGGACCAAGTTTTGGAAACCCTGTCATAGTGTTTCCAAACCTCCACCTCCATTACATTTGATTTATTTTGCTGTAATTCAGGTTTATTTATTAATTCTGAGTAAAATCTTAATCTCAAAACAGAAACCCCCCAAATGTATCAGCTTCACACCTGTCTGTGTTCCTCCTCTTTCTATGATGTGTTATATAAAACACCTTTAGACACAATGACAATGTACATATAGAGATAAATATGTCACATTTTTATATCATGAACATGTATATCCTGTGCAGATAGATCGATGTATTTATGGAATCTGAATCTTCCCATTATAGCTCTGATGAAGCACATACTCTACAAATGACCTGTGTAGTGGATGGTGAGGCAATACCCAGATCTCACCACTAGGTGGGGCAATACCTAGATCTCACCACCAGGTGGGGCAATACCCAGATATCACCACTAGGTGGGGCAATACCTAGATCTCACCACTAGGGGTCAGGCCTGTGTAGTGGATAGTGGGGCAATACCCAGGTCTCACCACTAGGTGGGGCAATAGCTAGATCTCACCATTAGGGGTCAGGCCTGTGTAGTGGATGGTGGGGCAATACTCAGATCCCACCACTAGGAGTCAGGCCTGCTGCTTGGCTCCTACCACCGGAGAATGATGATAACACTGGAACTACTCAAGAGGAACTGAAGTCTATTGAATAGACAAGTTCAAGTCTTACTGGAATAAGAACCAAGTTTGTGGGAAGAAAATGTATTCATACTCCTTACTGGAACTACAATGGAGATCTCAACACTGGATTTCAACTACTGCATTAACTAAACTCTTTAGTCTGCTAACAGTAAACCTGCCTCTGTATCACATCAGAGCACTTCACACAATGAATGACTAAGGACTTAGTGAGTGGACTGATTCCTCTTAGTGTGAAGTGAACCGTTCCATGAATTTGTAACATACAAAGAGAAGGTCCTGTGTATGCATAATATTGTTTCTTCAGCCTCCTGTAACCTGCTTTCAACCTCTTTTTGATATTCTCTGAATCAGGGGTTCTCAAAGTGGGGTCGCGGAGGTACTGTAGGGCATAAGTGGACAGATCTAATATATATGTGTTTTTTTTTTCCATTAATTTTTTTAATGTATATTACTAAAAACAGATTAAATGACTTTTGGCCAAGGGATCTGTGGAATAAGTTTAAAGTGTGTAATACAATGTAATATTATTAATCTACAATGTATGTTCTTAACCCTGGGCAACATGGGCCTAGGAGGCTCACAGGTATATTGGTATCCACAGTACTCCACCAATTATCCATTTTTCAACTCAATACTATTCCCCCAAAATGTTTGTTTTAACCTAAATGCACTGTAATTTAAGCTTTAAAACTGCAAAGTGTTCTCTCTGCCTCATGGCAAAATGTGTAGACTTGTAGGATATTATTTTAAAGCTGCAACAACAAAAAATATCTCTGCATCATGGCAAAATGTGTAGAATTGCAGGAAATTAGCTTGAAAACTGCAAAAAAATTCTCTCTCCCATGCCAAGAGGTGGGCCTTTTAAATGTTCTTTCCCATGGTGCTTTCAAGACAACTGGGAACTCTGAAAAAAAACGTCAGTGATCTTCAGGTCGGAAAGTCAGAGCTCTAAGAGGAGGCCCGAGTTTCTGACTTGGAATTCCGAGTTGGATAACAGTTCGGAGCTAGTTTTTTTCAGAGTTCCCAGTTGTCTTGAACGCACTGAAGTCTGAGGTCGGAGATTTCCGAGTACAGAGTTCCGAGCTCCCAGTTGTCATGAATGCAGCATTTGTTCATCCAGCCATGTAGGCTACTGCAGATGTCCCTGATGAATTTGCTAACACACAAGCGGTCCCCGACCCCAAAAAGTTTGAGAACCCCTGCTCTAAATAACTAAAGTAAAACCCAACCGCTGCCTTAGAAAACTAGAGTAGATTTTCGTAACTCTACCCGCTTCTACCCGATTGTTAAAATAGAGTGAGAGTCATCCATTATTCTATGTCTCAAAGCTGGCAAATAATATGACCATGTCATCATTCTTTTGTGATTTTATCTTTTCAGATGATTCTGTTTGTGTTTTATGCCCTGTGATTACGCAATGGCTTGGTTTCCATGGTTGGCATTTTCAGAACAGGGCATAATGTTTATCCCACTACCTGTGTACACTGAAACATGTGAAGAAAGATACCGAATCTGAAAGAGAGGATTGCATTTGTGTGCAGGTTCATCATTGACTCGGTTTCACCACAGTACATACACGATTACCGAGATTACAAACATTCCACTAGATAGATACAACCTTTTTGGATTTCATATTTCTTTTTCTTAGATACCTTTACATCATTTTTTTTTAAAGGACATTGACATAGTTGTAATGACGTTTTATGCTAAATGTCTTTTGAATATTTTTTAAGCTTATTTGAGTCATTATATTCCATTATCTTACCCAGGAATCATAATTTGTTCATGTTTACATACATTGTATAGCCATTGAAATGTCTCCATGATGGTGATGCTGCTGTTGTTGCAGCGGAGTAGGGTGAAGTTGCCCCTAGACACTGAACAAAGCTGATCCTAGATCTGTGCCTAAGGGAACTTCACCCCGTAGCCTGATGCAACAGAAACATGTAAGGCAGCTTTGGATACTGTAGTTCCCATCCCTGTTAAAGGCACTAGTTAACCCTTTACACTCGTGGGAATTGGCCTATGGATAGGGCTAAATTGAAATGTTTCTTACAGAATAAATATGAAAAGCATATGCATAACCATGGTAGCAATTGAAAGGGAACAGTTTCAAGATTATTAGACCAAAGGTGAGGACACAACTGTTCACCTGACACAAGACTGAATCCAAACATTACACTGTTTACATTCACTGTACTTTTCACCGCATTTGTTGATAACGAAATCTGAAAATACTCTGGATACATTCAGTAACATGATAAGAATATTCCTGGGGTAATGTGGTGTAGGTGCAACATAAGACAAAAACATGTACAAGGGCTTGAGTGAAAGGACTAACTGGTGTCTCCAAGTGGCCACACACCTCTCTAAAGTGTGCACAGTTCCTATGAAATTTCAATGCACTTTTATGACTCAGGGGTCAAGTCACTCTGCCCAGAAAACGTGCTTTAGTGATGAAATGTCACTTCCTTATGTTATATAATACATGTTACCAATACAAATATGATTATTCATGTTCTGAATAGTTCAGTGGGGTCTTTCTTTAACATATCATTAACATTATATCAAAAAAGTCGGATTTCGTAACCTAATACATTTGACAATAAGCACCGAGCTCTGTTGACATAGTGGTGCAGGTTTCTCATAACTTTTTAGGATTTTACATTTTGGGGTAGTCGTCTTCAAAGTTGTTTCTGCGGGTTGCAAAAAGCTAAATTGTCGTGACACGAACTGAATTAAATGTAAAAGGCTTGATGTATGTTCAGCGCTCCGTTGACATTTCAAAGAGATACGATTGTTTTTGAGAGAAATCTTAGAAAAATAACAAGAATTAAGAATTAATATGAAAAGTGTATGTCTCAAAATCGATATCCATCTTACCTCTATATTGTTTTATGTCCTGCGGTTTCGAGAAGAAAGATGACGAGTAACGTTAGCCTTAATTTTTGCACAGAATCCAGACTAGTTGATGTGATGCAATTTTCCAGATAAAAATAAATAAAACATCTCTGGCCTCCATTGATTTAGTCACCCCAATTCTGGCCATCCTTCAAGGGAAAAAACTCCAATAACTTAGAGGATTATCTATACATTTACATATTATTTTACCCATTGGTCAAAATATGCGTTTTTGATTGGACACCCTATATAACGTGCTTTTTTTTATTTTTTTAGCTCTCCTACCTGTGCCATTGAGGAACTAGAGCATGCGCACTTGTTAAGTTTGGAACAGAACCCTGCATACCCGCCATTCACACAATTACTGTTGTTTACGCAATCCAAAAACGGTCCATAAATCGCAATCTGGGTCAGGTGTGCATAATTTGAAAGCCAGTTCTATTTCCAGCATGACGAGCTAAATTATGAAATGCGATATTACAGTGTTAGGCGTTCACAATGCAATTCAGGGAAACAGATCAGCATTATGGTGCACATAGAAATGGGTCATGAGTGCATTCAGGTGCGTGTGCTGCGGTACATTTTCTTCACAATAGACAAACGTAGGCTCATTATTTTCAGAACAACCCAGGGTATGACGCCATGTCATCTTGTAACTGTACATCAAACATAGTGATCATAAACATTGACACTATATGACATGAGTTTTATGATATAGAAATGTGAAGTGCGCATTTAGACTGTGTTTGGCTTGCTTGTATGACATCAAAGCAGTATTTATCATCCTCAACGTCTCATCTTTCAGAATACATAGAGTTCTCTTAATTTACAGCATTTCCCTCACTCAGACAATGTATAGCATGTCACTGTACAGCCACTGCGTTCCAATTTAGGGGGTTTATCAGTGCCCAAGTCTGCCATTTTCAACCCATATAGGGGTACGAGTGTAAAGGGTTAAAGGAATAGTTCACTCCCCCCCAAAAAACATAATCATCATCACAGTTTTTCTCTTTACTGAAAGTGCTCTAGCTTAAAAACTTGACTGCTGAGTGAACTATCCCTTTAAAGGCCAGAATACCAGGTGTGTTGGTGGATGGGATAAGATACATAAATATGATACCTCCATGCAATGCCACTTAGATCACGGTATTAATGTTTATATGGTATTATTTATTATTTTTATGTTAAAAACAAAGCATCTTGTATATTGTTTATAATAACTTATGCAACATTAGTGTATTAACGCATCATTATAATATCAATAAATTGTATGATTACCCTTTTGCCAAAACGAATGTTCATAAAATGTTGTAAAATTGAAAATTCTGATCATCAAATCAAGTGATTACCAATGATTGAAGTTTGTATATTAACCCGATTTAAATTGCATAACCGGAGCAAAACAAATCTCCTTCCTCTTCCATTGTTATTGTAGTTGCAGCATCCTTCCTCTCAAGTTACCCCACTACTACTCTTATAACAGAGCGTCTGGGTTTATGCTCTCATGATGAAACCGTTTTGTAATACTATTCCAATCTATTCCCAACGCTCACCCGCCCAGTCTACCATTGGACAGCACTCTATGAGTTTTGTATGTACAGTAAAAGATGAAAGCAATATGCTGTATTAACCCGGAAGAAGCCTTGTTTTCTACTGTGTCAGTGTGCTGCTTGTGTACAGTTTGTGTGGGGCTGGGGTCGATATGTCCATGAGAATGTTCTGAGAGCGATAGATAGTCATGACTGCTATGCTAGCTGCACACTCTTTCGTTTTCCCCTCTTTCTTTTCTGTCGTTTTCTTGCTGTCCCTCTTTTGTATTCTGATAAATTGAAAGGGCAGCGATCTGTCACACTGAATAAAATGGAACAGAGTCACTGTCATTGTTCCGTCGTTTTCCGTTTCCTCTTTTGTACTGTGTTGAGTCTCATGCAGTCGTCCCCTGTTATTCTTTCAAATTCATGTTGGAGCAGTACTATGAAACCCTGTACAAAAAAACAACATGTTGAAGGTAAAGCTTTTCTATTTTTTCTCATGTCCCTTTTTAGCTCTGGTCCAGGGCGTTAGTGCACGTTCCTATACTACACTCAGAGGCAGAGGCAACTCGTCGTTGTTGTCGTCGCGTGATGGACCAGAGCTAGTCCTCTAACAGTATGAAGAAACCCAGGATGCCTATACTGACAGAGCTCCAGTAGTATTCTCAATATGAATTGAACTCCTTATTTTTTGTCATGAAAAACTCAAGAGAACACACAAAGTAGTGTAAGGACTGCATCCCAAATGGCACCCTATTCCCTATATAGTGTACTACTTTTGACCAGGGCCTATAGCTTGTAGGCCTAGATAATATACACTCATTAACAGGGGCGGTGTGTTCATTAGGGCGATATGGGCGACGCACTGCCAAACGGGAAAAGGAAGGGATTTTTTTCTAATCAATTATATCACGGCAACAGTAGTTATCAGTGTTCTAATCTAGACGTCTGATCTGCCACTAAATGTCCAATCAGGCTAAAGTCGTGCTTCAAATGCCCCCCCCCTCTCATGTAAAACTCTCATGTAAAAAATGTTTTTTTCAAATATCAGAGCTTTCAATACAATCTCTATGGGTTTCTGAGGGCTTGCACTTACGCGCTTTCGTCATACGTAACATAACCATGAACGTAACTAAGAAAAGAGCGGGTAGCAGCGTCAATCAATTCACGTACTACTATCAAGATGGCTAACGTTCAGTGCAACTCGATTGTCTCTTTGAAAGAAGTTCACATCAAAGACCATTCAAAACGAGCTACTGGAGTGTATGCTAGCGGTCATGAGGGAACATATTGTGGAGGAGGTGAAGTCGGCGAACTTCGTAGCTATCCAAGCTGACGAGACCACGGACGTTTCTACACAGACACAGCTGGTGCTTGTGCTGAGGTACATAGATAGCAACCACAAAGTGCAGGAGCGCTTTTTTGAGTTCCTTCCCATCTCGGAATCAACCTCAGTCTCAATCGCCAGTGTGCTTTTGGAGAGACTGAACAGTATTTTTGCCGACGACGAGAAAGTCAAACTGTGGTGCACTGGCACTGTACCAGGTTCTCATGAGCTACAACCTCCAGGAGACGTTCTCTGAGACTGTGACTCTGTTGAACATCCTCATAACTACTCCAATGACAACAGCTGAAGCTGAGAGATGTTTCTCAACTTTGACACGAGTTAAGACATTCCTGCGAAATTTAATGGGCCAGGAACGTCTGAATGCACTGGCCATGCTTTCCATGGAGAGGGAACTAGTCCTCAGCATGCCTGATTTCAATGAGAAAGTCATTGACCGCTTTGCTGCATTGAAAGAGAGAAGAGAACAGTTTCAGTACAAGTAATGTAGCCTCTCTCTCTCTTTGTCCCTCCCTGTCTGTCTCTTTAACACACACACGCCCAAATCAGTTCACAGTTGATGTTGTTTAAAATAGTTATTTTTCATTTTTAAAAAAGTAAAAAAAAAAAAATAATCTGTTCATGTTCATTTTTACAAATCTATACAATTGGCCAGAATATGGTTGTTCATATTTACAAATCTATACAATTGGCCAGAATATGGTTGTTCATTTTTACAAAGCCATACAGATAGCTGTGTTTACCTTTTCTAGAAATTATTTTCAAATTCTGTTTTCAGGCAAAATGTCTATCACTGTTCATTTTCACAAATATATACAAGAGGGCAGAATATGGAAGTCTATAAAAATTTCTTATTACCAATAACTTGCATCAATGTTTTCAGTAGCCTCTATCAAAAGCTCCTGCTTGCTTGTTGTGAATTATGCTCAGGTGCACATATTTCCAATTCAACCATGAGGCAAAAAATGTGGTAAAAGCTCTTGTTGATCCTGCAATCTGAACAAATACCAAGATGCTGTATTTTCAGCTGATATTTCATTTGTTTATGGAAATGCATATTGTTTATGCAGTGTTGAGGAATGTGAAAGAACACCCTTGATTATTTTTACTGTGATAACTTATTTTGCTTTTGTAAGCCAACACTTTTGAGATCAGTCAATAAATGCTTCTGGCATTGACTTATATGCTGCCCCTGTCTTCATGTTGTTGCTGGACATATCTTTTTGAAAATGTGTGTAGGTCACCTAAATCATCAGAAAAATTGCCCCCCCTGAGAATTTTTTCAGGAGCCGCCACTGCACTCATATCACACCCTACAGACAGTGAATACTTCAAATTCAATTTCAGGTGGTTTTCAGAGCTTTGCAGAATGCACAGAATAAGCTTGTTCACTTTTAACATTGCTTGGCTTCCCCACATGGAGCTAAATATAAATGTAATGTATTATACTATTATTATTATCACCTGACCATGTGACTGTGAGCATATCCCCCATAATGCTATTCTGTCCGAGTGTGGACAACACTGGCCAACCCACGTCTGCCTGGTTCAATCAAAACTGAACTGAGTCCCAGGTTACCGTCGTCCCAAATTGAACTTTATTCCCTTTATAGTGCACTACTTTTAACCAGAGCCCTATGGGTTCCATTTGGGACTGATCCCCCTACTCTCACCTACAACCACATGATTCTAGAGGGATTGAAATTTACTCCCCGCTCTCTTTCCCCCTTCCTTCTCTTCTCTCTTTCACTTCCTCCCTTCCTCACTCTTCTCCCTTTCACTTCCTCCCTTCCTCTCTCTTCTCTCTTTCACTTCCTCCCTTCCTCTCTCTTCTCTCTTTCACTTCCTCCCTTCCTCTCTCTTTCACTTCCTCCCTTCATCTCTCTTCTCTCTCACTTCCTCCCTTCCTCTCTCTTTCTCTTTCACTTCCTCCCTTCCGCTCTTCTCTCTCACTTCCTCCCTTCTCTCTTCTCTCTTTCACTTCCTCTTGTCCTCTCTCTTTCACTTCCTCCCTTCCTCTCTCTTTCTCTTTCACTTCCTCCCTTCATCTCTCTTCTCTCTTTCACTTCCTCCCTTCCTCTCTCTTTCTCTTTCACTTCCTCCCTTCCGCTCTTCTCTCTTTCACTTCCTCCCTTCTCTCTTCTCTCTTTCACTTCCTCCCGTCCTCTCTCTTCTCTCTTTCACTTCCTCCCTTCCTCTCTCTTTCTCTTTCACTTCCTCCCTTCCTCTCTTCTCTCTTTCACTTCCTCCTTTCCTCTCTCTTCTCTCTTTCACTTCCTCCCTTCCTCTCTCTTTCTCTTTCACTTCCTCCCTTCATCTCTCTTCTCTCTTTCACTTCCTCCCTTCCTCTCTCTTTCTCTTTCACTTCCTCCCTTCCGCTCTTCTCTCTTTCACTTCCTCCCTTCTCTCTTCTCTCTTTCACTTCCTCCTTTCCTCTCTCTTCTCTCTTTCACTTCCTCCTTTCCTCTCTTTTCTCTCTTTCACTTCCTCCCTTCCTCTCTCTTTCTCTTTCACTTCCTCCCTTCATCTCTCTTCTCTCTTTCACTTCCTCCCTTCCTCTCTCTTTCTCTTTCACTTCCTCCCTTCCGCTCTTCTCTCTTTCACTTCCTCCCTTCCGCTCTTCTCTCTTTCACTTCCTCCCTTCCGCTCTTCTCTCTTTCACTTCCTCCCTTCATCTCTCTTCTCTCTTTCACTTCCTCCCTTCCTCTCTCTTCTCTCTTTCACTTCCTCTCTTCCTTGCTCTTTCTCTTTCTAGAATCCTGCTGTGCTTTGTGGTTGTGGGGACACTGTCGCTGCAAGAGGGTATCCCCAGAGAGGGTATGTATGTGATGTCTATGTGTCTGTGTCAGCCTACTACTATGCACCATTTATGAAATCATTAGAAGGGGCCTCCATGCCTTGGCGAGGGCAGTAGTAAAACCAGGAGAAGAGAAGGGACAGTGAGAAGCTGCTGACCCACAGACAGCAGACTGTTAGGAGGATCAAGGCCCGTTTCCTGGAGGCCCTACAGACCAACAACACAGGGGAGGTCCCGGAGATACTCTACACTACCAACATGGATATCCACACTGTGCTTCTGGAGGTGGAGGACAAACGCATGGTCCTGGCCTCATACAAGCAAGGCAGGGTTGGGGTTGTGCTAGCCTGGGGTTGTGCTAGTCAGTTTTGATTCCAGACTAGGGTTGTGCATGGTAGGAGTATGCAGGAACTAAGGTAAAGGCATGGTTGTGATCAAATTCACGCGTGGTAAAGGTGAATCCTGTTGACTGACTAAGGTAGGCCTCCATGTATGGTTGGTTGGAGATTTGATAGATCACAGATAGCAGCTTGTAAATATTAGGGGCATTGTGTTAACTCTGTCATAGGAGGCTGGTGGCACCTTCATTGGGGAGAATGGGCTCTGGTAATGGCTGGAGCAGAATCAGTGGAATGGTAACAATTACATCAAACACATGGTTTCCATGTGTTTGATGCCATTCCATTTGCTCCGTTCCGGCCATTATTATGAGCCGTCCTCCCCTCAGCAGCCTCCTGTGAACTCTATACATACTTAGTGAACACTGACCTACTGCTACGTCTGATACTCAGGGCATTGGTAGCAGATTTGTGGCTACCTTGTTCTTTGCGTTTGTTTAGATAGGGTGTGGTGGGTAATTTAACAATCAACAGTGCTTACACAGGTGGAGAGGAGTATTGTAGGATACCACCCACTGGAGGGCGCTAGACCTCCATCAGACCCACTTAGAGTACCCTGAGTAGGATGCTTTTACAGAGCTATAAACTATGAACAGGGAGAGTTTATAGAGTTGGAAAGGGCCTAAGACGATTGACTTCTTGTTGTCATTCTCCTCATACATACCGGTATATTCACTCCTGCTCTTTGTGCCACCTTATATAACAATGCTAGGTAAAGGGACATACATACTCCCGCTCTGTGCAAGAGACATTCAGACACTGCTCAAGGTTTCTGGTTGCCTGACTACAAGCCGGAGTGTTCATGGGTGATGGCCCTCCCCTGTGTGATGTACAATTCCCTGGAGACAGCCCTGGTGCTGCTGCAAAAGCGTGCGGCTGATAACAGGAAGCCAAATGGGAAGACCCTTCTTCATGTGGCCTGTACGGTCGCTCACGGCGACCGTGTGGCCCTGTAATTAGGCCACGGGATGAGGGTCAACAGCCTGTCTCTGAGTGGACACACACCACTACGCTATTGTCCCACTGGGCACACACCGGTTGAATCAACGTTGTTTCCACGTCATTTCAATTAAATTACGTTGAACCGACGTGGAATAGACATTGAATTGACTTCTGTGCCCAGTGGGGTATTACTAAAGAGGCTATGGACTGAGCCAAGCAGCTCATCCTCAATGGTGAGAATGGATGGAGTTGAGAATGAAGTATACTAGTGTTCAGTGCAGGTCAAATTGTGTTATGTTCAGGTTGCCATGTCTTTGGATATGCAAAATCATATGATTAAGTAGGCATTTTCTACTTCCCTGCCTGCCTCCCTCCCTCCCTCCCTCCAGGGGGCAATGTGAACAAGCCCAGTCAGAGCGAAGATGAGGACATACCTTTACACACGGCAGCCCGCCTGGGTATCCCTGAGCTGGTGGCTCTCTACATCTCCCATGGGGCCCAGATGGACGTGGTCAACTCCCTCCAGGAGATGACCCTGATAACTGCAGCCTTTTGGAACCTGGACAGACCTACAGTAAGGACCGCCACCTGGTCTGCCGCATGCTGCTGGATCATGGAGCAGGTGAAAGGAAATTGGGTGTTCTGGCCGTCCTCTTTTGTCTGTTTGGTAACGAGACTAAAAACAGGACACTTGGGTAGGCTTTCAGCTGAAATTGCATTCAGCTGTGTTTGGAATTATTAAATATTCTGCTGAGATTTTCTATATGTTTCAATCTGGTTACTGCAGAAATGCACGACATTTGCCATCATTCTGTTTTAAATGTGTTTTTAACCATTTTGGAAACAGTGTGTTAGCATTTGAAAACGTGCTGCAAATATATAGTTTTGCAGGTGGTATAAATGAGAAAATAGTTCATGGATTTAAGAGAATGTGGTCATTGAATGCATTTTGTGTGAAAGCAATGAAAAATGATTCACAATTTGGTCCACATACACTTCTGTTTCGCTGACTGTGTGAAGAGTTTTGACAATGTGACTTCAGTTTTGACCAATGCATGTTAGCAATAAAAAAAAAACTGTAATGGATGTCTCAGTCTGACAGCTGGATCAGCCTCTTTCAGACATTAATACTGGATGTCCTGGTCTATGATCTCACCTGTTGTTGTGACTCCAATGATTCACTGCAGCTTCAGTCTCTCTCTCTCTCTGTGTGTGTGTGTGTGAGTGTGAGTGAGTGAGAGAGAGAGAGAGAGAGAGAGAATGACTCACCACTGCAGAGTTTCTTATTAGAGGGGTGGATTTCACCCAGAAACCAGCACATGCCCTCATGTGCTCTTATCAAAAGGACAACTACTTGGCAGTTCACTCAACAAGACATTTCTGTGTGTTTCCATTGACTTGATAGTGAAGTGTTGCACAGACATCATCACAGGGACTTGCTATCTTTAGTTCCAAGACAAATGTTTTGGAATACTCTGATAATGACTGCGTTATCTAAGATTGTTTTATTTTGTATTATTTTTGTATCTCATTTATTCTACTGCAATCTGTGTTTACATTTGCCCATAGATAGACAGTAGAACATTTTGGGGGGAAATGTATGAGTCCTTGAAATACTCAGTCACGGTAAGATAGTTAAATATGCATAAATGTACAGTAGCCTACAGCATGCACCTGGACACTTACATACGCTGCCTTCAGAAAGTATTCACACCACTTGACTTCTTCCACATTTTGTTGTGTTACAGCCTGAATTTAAAATTGATAAAATGTTGATTTTGTGTCACTGGTCTACACGCAATACAATATACAATATACACAAGCAGTCAGGAAAGCAAAGGCTAACTTTTTCAAACAGAAATTTGCATCCTGTAGCACTAACTCCAAAGTTTTGGGACACTGTAAAGTCCATGGAGAATAAGAGCACTTCCTCCCAGCTGCCCACTGCACTGAGGCTAGGAAACACTATCACCACCGATAAATCTACAATAATCGAGAATTTCTTTTTTTTAATATACTTTGTTTATTGAATTTTCAGTACCAGCATTTAGTAAATAATTGCACTTGAAAGTTATTTGGTATGAATATGGAACAACAATTTGAAGACAACGATACAGCAAAACATGGAGAGACAGACATGAAAGAAAAAATAGACATTAAGTACATAAATAAGATAAAACACAAAATAAAAAAAATAAAAAATAAAAAAAGGAAGAATATCTGTTTTGATCCAGTTGTTATAGGTCAGCTAGCACAGTTATTACCGTCCTTAACATCCGAGATGTCGTATATGCACATACCAGGCTTCTTACATCCCCAATATATAAATATACATCACTCTGGAACTGCAGGGAAATGTATTCTTTTGACATAAGAAAAGAAGGGAGCCCACTTTGCATAAAATTTGTCTACAGACCCATTGAGTGTCTGTTTTATTTTCTCCAACTTTATGCAATTCAAAATAGATTTAATCCAAAGAGCATGAGAAGGGGCTGCAGAGGATTTCCATCTAAGTAAAATTAATCGTCTCGCTAACAACGTGACAAAGGCAATTACATCCTTATTCATTTTGGTCAATTGTATTGTGGGTAAGGAAACTCCAAATAATGCAATGAGAGGGTCTGGCTCGATCTGTGTGCCGCTTAATTCTGAGAGTGTGTTAAAGATGTCTTTCCAGAAACCAACAAGAGATGGGCAGCACCAAAACA
Source organism: Coregonus lavaretus (assembly GCF_964263955.1). NCBI lineage: Eukaryota > Metazoa > Chordata > Actinopteri > Salmoniformes > Salmonidae > Coregonus > Coregonus lavaretus. Next base: position 9,592,183 of record NC_139994.1, on the reverse strand, counting down.
TGTGCACATGATTAGCAGGGGACTGGTTACATCGAACACAATTAGGGTTCACATCCTTGTAAATTTTTGATAGTCTTGCTTTGGTCCAGTGGGCCCTATGAATGAGTTTGCATTGGATGAGGCCGTGTCGAGCGCAAATAGAAGAGCTATGTACCCTTTTGAGTGCCTCTTCCCATAGTTCATCAGATATTTCCTCACCCAGTTCCTCCTCCCAAGAGGATTTGATATTGTTTAATGAGATGGCTTGTAGTGAGCAAATTTGACTATAGATTATTGACATTGTGCCTTTCTGATTAGGAAGAGGGGTGAGAAATGTGTCGAACTGTGTTCCACTAGAAAGGTTGGGGAATCCTGGATCTATGCTGCGGATGTAACTCCGGACTTGTAAGAATCTAAAAAAATGATGTCTGGGGAGACCAAATTTAGCTGATAGTTGTTGAAACGTACTAAATGTATTGTTAGTATACAGATCTCTGAATCTTTTAATACCGAGATTAGACCATGTTGAGAAAGCACCATCAATCATAGATGGGGGAAAAGCTGGGTTTGAGGCTACCGGAGCCAAGGAAGAGGTTGTTTGAAACCCAAAGTGGCGCCTAAATTGATTCCAGATCTTCAATGTTGTTTTGACACATGTATTGTTGGTGAAGGAGGAGTAAGGGCCTGTAATAGAGGAGTGAGCGAGGGAAGACAGTGATGCCGGTGTAGACGAGGCAGCCTCCATCTCCAGCCAAGTTGGGGGTGGGAATATTACTCTGCTCTGCAACCAGTACTGAATGATCCTAAGGTTAGCGGCCCAATAATAGAATCTGAAATCTGGTAGAGCTAGACCGCCGTCTGGTTTGGGCCTCTGCAAGAGCTGTTTTCGCATCCTAGGAGGCTTTTTGTCCCATATAAAGGGTAGAATTAGGCCGTCGATCTTTTTGAAAAATGTATTGGGTAGAAATATTGGAAGGCACTGATAGAGGTATAGGAATTTAGGGAGAGTATTCATTTTAATAGAGTTAATTCTAGCAACTAAGGAGAGGTGTAGCAAAGACCACCGTTCCAAATCGTCCTTAGTACGGGTTAGGAGAGGAGCAAAGTTGGCTTGAAAAAGGTTTTCAAACCTAATTGTGACATGTACCCCGAGATAAATAAAACTGCTGTGTGCTATTTTAAATGGCAAGTTATGTAAAGGGGATTTTTTTGCAGCCATGTTAAGTGGCATCAATTCACTTTTACTGAGATTTAGTTTATACCCTGATATGTGACCGAAGGATGCGAAAGTGGCAAGGGCAGCAGGGACAGAGACAGAAAGATTGGATGTGTATATTAATAAATCATCTGCATATAAAGACAGTTTGTGTTCGTGCCCGTATCTGACTATGCCTTTGATGAGGGGGTTGGAGCGAAGTGCTATTGCAAGTGGCTCTATGGCGAGGGCAAACAGTAAGGGACTTAAAGGGCAACCCTGACGTGTCGATCTTTGCAGAGGGAAGCGATCTGATTGAGTGTTATTAGTCCTGACAGAGGCTTGGGGGGATGAGTACAGAAGTTTTATCCAGGTCATGAATTTAGAGCCAAAGCCAAATTTATTTAGAGTGTAAAAAAGGTATTTCCATTCCACCCGATCAAACGCTTTCTCCGCGTCCAGGGATATAATGGCTTCAGAGGTATTGTTGACAGAAGGATTGTATATAATATTAAATAATCTTCGGAGATTGAAGAATGAGTGTCTATTTTTTATAAATCCTGTTTGATCCGGAGAGATAATTGATGGGAGGACTGTTTCTAGCCGCGTTGCCAGAATTTTGGCTAGAATTTTATAGTCCACATTTAGCAGGCTAATTGGACGGTATGATGCACAGTCAAGAGGGTCTTTGTTTTTTTTAAGAATAACACAAATGGTTGCTTGAGTGAGAGTATGTGGGAGAGCACCATTTACAAATGCATCATTGTACATTTCAATTAGAATAGGGGCTATTTTGGTGATAAACTTTTTATAAAACTCTGTCGGGTAGCCATCAGGCCCTGGGCTTCTCCCAGATTGAAGGGATTTGACAGCGTTAGACAGTTCTTCAACAGTGATCGGCTGCTCTAATTTTTTTACCAAATCCCGGCCGACCGAAGGCACAGATAGTGAGTGGAAGAAATTATCCAATTCCAGTGTATCCGCTTTACTTTCAGAGGTATATAGAGACTGGTAAAATCTCTTGAACTCCTCATTGATCCCCCCAGGATCTAATGATATCCCAGATGATGTACGAATTTTTGTAATCTGAGATGATGATGATTGTTGACGTAACTTGTGAGCTAATAATTTACTGGCTTTCTCTCCTTGTTCATAGTAAGTGCTCCTAGACTTGACAAGCATTTCAGTAACCTGGTCTGTTAATAGTGTGTCAAATTCTGCTTGCAGAGTTAAACGTTCCTTATAAATATCCGGGGATGGTGAAACGGCATAAATGTCATCTAATTGGGCAATACAGCGTGTTAGCATAGATAACCTATTCCTTTTCAATTTGTTCTCATGTGCGGTGTAGGAGATAATTTCACCTCTGATATAAGCTTTCAAAGTTTCCCAGAGAGTAGACGCAGAGATGTTTGGGGTTCTATTTGTAATCATGAAAAAGTCGATTTGACTCAAAACAAAATTGACAAAGTGTTCATTACTGAGCAGTTGGGTTTTTAGTCGCCAAGGCGGTCGCTGATTGTCAACATTTTGAAAAGCTACTTCCATAGTAACAGGGGCGTGGTCAGATACAACAATTGGGTTATATGAACATGAAGTTATGGAGTGGAGGAGCCGGTCATCAACAAGGAAGTAGTCTATGCGCGTAAAAGTGTGGTGAACCGATGAGAAAAAAGAGTATGCTTTCCCAGCTGGATTAACCATTCTCCAAGGATCTGAGACTGCGAATTCAGACATAAAGGTTCGAACAACTCTAGCTGAGGTTGATAGGGTGGTAGGTTTAGTGGAGGATCGATCCAATTGTGGGTCTAACCAACAGTTAAAGTCACCTCCTAAAATCAACATATGGGTGGACATATCTGGGAGTGTAGAGAAAACCGATTTGAAAAAATCACCATTGTCCCAATTAGGAGCATAGATATTAACAAGAAGAACCTTTGTATTGAGCAGCCTACCACTGACAATTATATATCTACCATGGGGATCTGCGATCACCTTAGAACATGTAAAAGGTACCGATCTGTGAAGTAAAATAGCCACCCCTCTCGCCTTACTCTGAAATGAGGAATGGAACACCTGACCCACCCATCTGCACCTAAGACTTGAGTGTTGTGATACCTTCAGATGAGTTTCTTGGAGAAAGATGATGTGAGCTTTCAAATGATGAAGATGGTGTAGCACCTTACTACGTTTAACTGGGTTATTTATGCCCCTGCAGTTCCAAGTAAGAAAATTAAAGCCATTCCCTCCAGCAGTATGGGCTACACTAGGCTGAGTCATATCTTAAGAGAGAGAGAGGATGTGTAAAGGACAAGGTACAGTGTAAACTGAAGATCTTAGTTGAACCTAAAAGCGCAAATGTAAAAAACAAAGACAAACGAAGAGGCACAAAAAACATATACAAACTATATACATGAACAAACCCTTCCCTCACACCCGCCCTTGCCGAAGCATCTCCCCAAATGAGATGCAAGCAAAACCCTAAATACGAAGAAAGTTTAGAGCTAAGCATGATAACTCTTACTCTGTGCTACCTAAGATTAGTGACCATTTAACTAGAGTAAGCCAAACATGAATAGAATGGTCCCCAATAGAGTCTAAGGAAAACTATCCTCGATTAAGAGAGGTTTAACCTCGACGCAGATGGTAAATGATCAGACTGAAACAGCCATGCAGACCCCCAGATATTGGCATTAGAGGCGGCAAACCTGGGCTGGAAATAAAGAGATAAAGAAGAGAATGACATTCATATGTCGATGAACCCAGCAGAGATGGCTTCGTTAGTCACCCATTCGGCCTGCTAACTAGCCTGCTAGGAAGACCAGCTAGCCAACCATTTGTTACAAACCATGCGGTACAACAGCCGCTTTCACGTTCTTGTTGATGAAATCTGCCGCTATAGCCGGGTCCTCGAATCTGTGCATGGAACCGTCCGGTAAAGTCAGTCTCAAAACCGCAGGGTAGATGAGGCCGAACTTCACGCCCGGGCAGGTGTGTAGTTGGCGTTTCACAGCTCCAAAGCTAGCCCGCCTCTTAGCCACAGCTGTTGTGTAGTCCGCAAATATCGAGACTCTTTTACCCTTATGTAGAAGAGGGGATGCTTCTCCCGATCTTCTCAGTATGTCGTTGCGGACGTGAAAGAAATGCACCCTGATGACAAATGGTCGTGGGGGTTCTCCATCCCTGGGGTCGGCTACGCAGAGTGCGGTGAGCCCGGTCTAGCAATGGCTTCTCCTCTAGCCCGAGCAGCTCCTGAAGTAGCTGGGCCATGTACTCCGTGGGTCTTGGGCCCTCCACTCCCTCCGGTATTCCCAGTAGACGAATGTTGTTCCTCCGCATTCTACTTTCCATATCTTCGCATCTATTATCGAGGAATGCCACCCTAGTTGTCAATGAGCCGACGCTAGCCTCTAGCTCGCTAATGCGAGTGCCGTGGTCTGTAGCCCCTCGCTCCAAATCCGATAAAGTCACCCCATGTGCGTCGAGCTTATTCTGTATACTCTCGATAGATTTTTTAAGCTCGTCTTTGATCGTTGATATCTCTGACCTGAGGTTGGTAGAGAGACAGTCAATTTTTCCGAAAATGTCGGCTTTGAGGGTGCCTATCACGGATTGTAGCATCTCCACAGTCAGTGTTTCCGTGGGGCCGGCATTGGTAGCGTTCGGTGGCGGGGGTGAGTCGGGAGAAGTTGCAGGCTTGTTGCGGCCTGCTCTTGCAGACTCTGTTTTTGGTCGGGTTGATGTCATTACGAATTTAAATTTATTAAACTTGAACTGAGTTGTTTATGGGTCTCTTCAGACGCCTGGGCAAACAGAAATGTATGCAGTTTTGCAAAGTTAAATATATAAATTTGGTCACTAACTCAGGAGCGATAGGGAGACGCGTGCTACATCCTTGGCTTCCAACAGCGCCCCCCAATAATCGAGAATTTCAACAAGCATTTTGCTACAGCTGGCCATGCTTTCCATCTGGCTACCACTAACCCGGCCACCAACTCTGCACCCTCTACTGCAACTTGCCCATGCCCCCCCCGCTTCTCCTTCACACAAATTCAGACAGCTGATGTTTTGAAAGCGCTGCAAAATCTGGACCCCTACAAATCAGCTGGGCTAGACAATCTGGACCCTTTCTTTCTAAAACTAGCCGCCGAAATTGTCGCTACCCCTATTACTAGTCTGTTCAACCTCTCTTTCATAACGTCTGAGATCCCCAGAGATTGGAAAGCTGCCGCGGTCATCCCCCTCTTCAAAGGGGGTGACACTCTAGATCCAAATTGCTACAGACCTATATCCATCCTGCCCTGCCTTTCGAAAGTATTCGAAAGCCAAGTTAACAAACAGATAATTGACCATTTCGAATACCACCGTACCTTCTCCGCTATGCAATCCGGTTTCCGAGCTGGTCACGGGTGCACTTCAGCCACGCTCAAGGTCCTAAACGATATTATAACCGCGATTGATAATAGACAGTACTGTGCAGCCGTCTTCATCGACCTGGCCAAGGCTTTCGACTCTGTCAACCACCGCATTCTTATTGGCAGACTAAATAGCCTTGGTTTCTCAAATGACTGCCTCGCCTGGTTCACCAACTACTTCTCAGATAGAGTTCAGTGTGTCAAATCGGAGGGCCTGTTGTCTGGACCAATGGCAGTCTCTATTGGGGTGCCACAGGGTTCAATTCTTGGGCCGACACTTTTCTCCGTGTATATCAATGATGTCGCTCTTGCTGCTGGTGACTCTCAGATCCACCTCTACGCAGACGACACCATTTTGTATACATCTGGCCCTTCATTGGACACTGTGTTAACAAACCTCCAAACGAGCTTCAATGCCATACAACAATCCTTCAGTAGCCTCCAACTGCTCTTAAACACTAGTAAAACTAAATGCATGCTTTTCAATCGAACGCTGCTGGCACCCGCCCACCCGACTAGAATCACCACTCTCGACGGGTCTGACCTAGAGTATGTGGACAACTACAAATACCTAGGTGTCTGGTTAGACTGTAAACTCAACTTCCAGACTCACATAAAGAATCTCCAATCCAAAGTTAAATCTAGAATCGGCTTCCTATTTCGCAACAAAGCCTCCTTCACTCATGCTGCCAAACATGCCCTCGTAAAACTGACTATCCTACCGATCCTTGACTTCGGCGATGTCATTTACAAAATAGCCTCCAACACTCTACTCAGCAAATTGGATGTAGTCTATCACAGTGCCATCCGTTTTGTCTCCAAAGCCCCATACACTACCCACCACTGTGACCTGTACGCTCTTGTTGGCTGGTCCTCACTACATGTTCGTCGTCAAACCCACTGGCTCCAGGCCATCTATAAATCACTGCTAGGCAAATCCCCGCCTTATCTTAGCTCATTGGTCACCATAGCAGCACCCACCCGTAGTCTGCGCTCCAGCAGGTATATCTCACTGGTCATTCCCAAAGCCAACACCTCCTTTGGCCGCCATTCCTTCCAGTTCTCTGCTGCCAATGACTGGAACGAATTGCAAAAATCTCTGAAGCTGGAGACTCTTATCTCCCTCAATAACTTTAAGCATCAGTTGTCAGAGCACCTTACCGATCACTGCACCTGTACACAGCCCATCTGAAATTAGCCCACCCAACTACCTCATCCCTATATTGTTATTTATTTTGCTCATTTGCACCCCAGTATCTCTATTTGCACATAATCTCTTGCACATCTAGCATTCCAGTGTTAATACTATTGTAATTATTCTGCACTATAGCCTATTTATTGCCTTACCTCCATAACTTGCTACATTTGCACACACTGTATTTATATTTTCTGTTGTATTTCTGACTTTATGTTTTTTACCCCATATGTAACTCTGTGTTGTTGTTTTATTGCACTACTATGCTTTATCTTGGCCAGGTCGCAGTTGTAAATGAGAACCTGTTCTCAACTGGCTTAAAACGAAAAGCTGAAATGTCTTGAGTCAATAAGTATTCAACCCCAATTGTTATAGCAAGCCTAAATATGTTCAGGAGTACAAATGTGCTTAACAAGTCACATAATAGCACAGTTAGAGCATGGCGCTTGCAACGCCAGGGTTGTGGGTTCGATTCCCACGGGGGGCCAGTATGAGAAAAGAAAATGTATGCACTCACTAACTGTAAGTCGCTCTGGATAAGAGCGTCTGCTAAATGACTAAAAATTTAAAATAAAAAAATTAAAATAAGTTGCATGGACTCAGTGTGCAATAATAGTGGTTAACTGATGATTTTTGAATGATTACCTCATCTCTGTACCCCACACATACAACTATCTGTAAGGTCCCTCAGTCGAGCAATGTTTTTCAAACACAGATTCAACCACAAAGACCTGGGAGGTTTTCCAATGCCTCGCAAAGAAGCGCACCTATTGTTAGATGGGTAAAAAAAAAAAAGCAGACATTGAATATCCCTTTGAGCATGGTGAAGTTATTAATTACACTTTGGATGGTGTATAAATACACCCAGTCACTACAAAGATACAGGTGTCCTTCCTAACTCAGTTGCCGGAGAGGAAGGAAAACACTCAGGGATTTCACCATGAAGCCAATGGTGATTTTAAAACAGTAAGAGTTTAATTGCTGTGATAGGAGAAAACTGAGGATGGATCAACAACATTGTACATATAAATAGTTATTCCACAATACTAACCTAAATGACAGAGTAAAAAGAAGGAAGCCTGTACAGAATACCAATATTCCAAAACATATATCCTGTTTGCAATAAGGCATTAAAGTAAAACTGCCAAAAATGTAGCAAAGAAATTCACTTTATGTCCTGAATACAAAGCATTATATTTGGGGCAAATCCAACACAACACATTACTGAGTACCACTCTTCATATTTTCAAGCATGGTGGGGGCTGCATCATGTTATGGATATGCTCATCATTGGCAAGGGAGTTTTTTTAGAATGAAAATAAATGAAATAGAGCTAAGCACAGGAACAATTCTAGAGGAAAACCTGGTTCAGTTTGCTTTCCAACAGATACTGGGAGACAAATTCACTTTTCAGCAGGAAAATAACCTAAAACACAAGGCCAAATATACACTGGAGTTGCTTACCAAGACGACATTGAATGTTCCTGAGGGGCCTAGTTACAGTTTTGACTTAAATCCGCTTGAAAATCTATGGCAAGACTTGAAAATTGCTGTCTAGCAATGATCAACAACCAACTTCACAGAGCTTGAAGAATGTAAAAATAATAATGTGCAAATATTGTACAATCCAGGAGTGCAAAGCTCCTAGGGACTTACCCAGAATGACATACAGCTGTAATCGCTGCCAAAGGTGATTCTAACATGTATTGACTCAGAGGTGTGCATATTTATGTAAATGAGATATTTCTGTATTTAATTTTCAATGAATTTACTAAATTGTCTAAAAACAAATGTTTTCACTTTGTCATTATCAGGTATTGTGGGTGAGAAAAAATATATATTTAATCCATTTTGAATTCAGGCTGTAACACAACAACATGTGGAATAAGTCAAGGGGTATGAATACTTTTTGAAGGCACTGTATACACTTGACACTTACAAGTTCAATAAAGTACCTATTCAACATAAAGTAGCACACAGAAACTATGTATGGTCTCTAAATATCTTCCCCCTTTGTGTTGACCCTCTCCAGAGTACTTAGAGAATGTATTTATAATAGTGGAAGACTAAGTCTGGGTCTATTTTAATCAGCATTAGGTCTAATTTGCTATGATGGGAATAGGAATAACAGCAGAGAGCATCGAGGGAACACTTCAGATACTTGGGCTGAATAGGGCCAGACATCTAAGCTATTCATTATTCTGTTAGAGAGGAGATACCGAAGTGCGTCGCTGTGAGAGAGATTAACTAGCAGCCGTACACTCTGAGATGCTGAGCTATACAGGGTTCTTTACTTTACATAATGAGGAGAGAACACAATGGGAATGAATGGAGCAGCCAGGAACTCTCCACCTGTATAGTCCTATAGTCCCATAAACCAGGTGACAGGTATTATACAGTGGGGGAAAAAAGTATTTAGTCAGCCACCAATTGTGCAAGTTCTCCCACTTAAAAAGATGAGAGAGGCCTGTAATTTTCATCATAGGTACACGTCAACTATGACAGACAAAATGAGATTTTTTTTCTCCAGAAAATCACATTGTAGGATTTTTAATGAATTTATTTGCAAATTATGGTGGAAAATAAGTATTTGGTCACCTACAAACAAGCACGATTTCTGGATCTCACAGACCTGTAACTTCTTCTTTAAGATGCTCCTCTGTCCTCCACTCGTTACCTATATTAATGGCACCTGTTTGAACTTGTTATCAGTATAAAAGACACCTGTCCACAACCTCAAACAGTCACACTCCAAACTCCACTATGGCCAAGACCAAAGAGCTGTCAAAGGACACCAGAAACAAAATTGTAGACCTGCACCAGGCTGGGAAGATTGAATCTGCAATAGGTAAGCAGCTTGGTTGGAAGAAATCAACTGTGGGAGCAATTATTAGGAAATGGAAGACATACAAGACCACTGATAATCTCCCTCGATCTGGGGCTCCACGCAAGATCTCACCCCGTGGGGTCAAAATGATCACAAGAACGGTGAGCAAAAATCCCAGAACCACACGGGGGGACCTAGTGAATGACCTGCAGAGAGCTGGGACCAAAGTAACAAAGCCTACCATCAGTAACACACTACGCCGCCAGGGACTCAAATCCTGCAGTGCAAGACGTGTCCCCCTGCTTAAGCCAGTACATGTCCAGGCCCGTCTGAAGTTTGCTAGAGTGCATTTGGATGATTCAGAAGAGGATTGGGAGAATGTCATATGGTCAGATGAAACCAAAATATAACTTTTTGGTAAAAACTCAACTCATCGTGTTTGGAGGACAAAGAATGCTGAGTTGCATCCAAAGAACACCATACCTACTGTGAAGCATGGGGGTGGAAACATCATGCTTTGGGGCTGTTTTTCTGCAAAGGGACAATGATCCCAAACACACCGCCCGGGCAACGAAGGAGTGGCTTCATAAGAAGCATTTCAAGGTCCTGGAGTGGCCTAGCCAGTCTCCAGATCTCAACCCCATAGAAAATCTTTGGAGGGAGTTGAAAGTCTGTGTTGCCCAGCGACAGACCCAAAACATCACTGCTCTAGAGGAGATCTGCATGGAGGAATGGGCCAAAATACCAGCAACAGTGTGTGAAAACCTTGTGAAGACTTACAGAAAACGTTTGACCTGTGTCATTACCAACAAAGGGTATACAGTAATCCCTCGTTTATCGCGGGGGTTACGTTCCGAAAATGACCCGCGATAAGTGAAATCCGCGAAATAGAAAACTTTTTTTTTTTTACAATTAGCAACTATTACATGTATACAAATACAGTGACTCACGTGTAGGCCGTTTCGTCGACATTATGGGTTTAGAAGATGTTCGAAATTACAAGATAATTTGGCCAACTTAATGTAAATTTGCCAAGCTGTTTTATGTACGTACACATAACTGCACGAGACGACAAAATGATAGCACAATTCGTAGCATGTTTTGATACAAGAAGCGGCAGTGAGTTTTTAGCGAATCAGAATGCAGAGCACAATGCACCAAAAAAAAAAAAAAAATGCATTATGAAAATCCGCGAAATAGCGAATCCGCGATAAGTGAACCACGAAGTGGCGAGGGATCACTGTATAACAAAGTATTGAGAAACTTTTGTTATTGACCAAATACTTATTTTCCACCATAATTTGCAAATAAATTCATTAAAAATCCTACAATGTGATTTTCTGGATTTTTTCCCCCTAATTTTGTCTGTCATAGTCGACGTGTACCTATGATGAAAATTACAGGCCTCTCTCATCTTTTTAAGTGGGAGAACTTGCACAATTGGTGGCTGACTAAATACTTTTTTTCACCACTGTATATCTTATAGCACGTGATGTCTTTCTGAGGGAGTAATTGCAGGGGATTGCACTGTCGCTTGTGAGTTTGGAGTGTCTGGTAGCTAGCTACACCCATCCACACACACACACACACACACACACCATCTTCTTTCCCACCCCCTGTGTCATCTGGAAGTAATGATTTTCCCGGGCCTGCCGCCTATAATTCCACTCGTTATCATCAGGCCCTGAAACAGAGAACAATACCCACCAGAACCTCTCCACTACCATAGCCCAAACCATAGCCTCTCCACTACCATAGGCCTCACCATAGCCTCTCCACTACCATAGGCCTCACCATAGCCTCTCCACTACCATAGTCCTCACCATAGCCTCTCCACTACCATAGCCTCTCCACTACCATAGTCCTCACCAGAGCCTCTCCACTACCATAGGCCTCATCAGAGCCTCTCCACTACCATAGCCTCTCCACTACCATAGTCCTCACCATAGCCTCTCCACTACCATAGCCCTCACCATAGCCTCTCCACTACCATAGTCCTCACCATAGCCTCTCCACTACCATAGCCCTCACCATAGCCTCTCCACTACCAAAGCCCTCACCAGAGCCTCTCCACTACCATAGCCCTCACCAGAGCCTCTCCACTACCATAGTCCTCACCATAGCCTCTCCACTACCATAGTCCTCACCATAGCCTCTCCACTACCATAGTCCTCACCATAGCCTCTCCACTACCATAGTCCTCACCATAGCCTCTCCACTACCATAGTCCTCACCAGAGCCTCTCCACTACCATAGCCCTCACCATAGCCTCTCCACTACCATAGTGCTCACCAGAGCCTCTCCACTACCATAGTCCTCACCATAGCCTCTCCACTACCATAGTCCTCACCAGAGCCTCTCCACTACCATAGTCCTCACCATAGCCTCTCCACTACCATAGTCCTCACCAGAGCCTCTCCACATCCATAGTCCTCACCATAGCCTCTCCACTACCATAGCCCTTCAGAGCCTCTCCACTACCATAGTCTTCACCATAGCCTCTCCACTACCATAGCCCTCACCGTTATGTTCCAACACTCCCTCCATCTTGTGCCAATATCAGTTATTTTTAAGTCTTGTTCCAATAGATTATATTTTTGTCAGTTGGATAGGCTTGTCAGTTGGATAGGCTTTCTGCAAGGTGTTCTATATCTTACCTATCATAGGAGTATATTTTTCTGGCTCAAATACGATTCCCTCAACGTTGCTCTGCTGTCCAAAAGCTTTCAGGTCTACATTTTGTGATATAAAACGTTTAAGTTGCCTATATTAAGTACTACATTGGTCAGTCCAAAATTGCTTTTTAATTATATTATGCAAATAATTGTATGTCCTATTACCACGTCATTTAGGGTTTCCATGCCTTTAGTTATCCATGTGGGCCAATTTATTGGTGAATTCTGAAAAGCTATTCAAGGATTGTTCCATAGGGGTGTGTTTTTAGGGAGTGATATTGGTTCTTGTAGAATCCGTTTAATGTTCTTCCATGTTGTTTATAGTGTTCTTAACTATGAAGTTGTTAATGTTCTAAGCTCCATCCTTTGAAAAAAACACGTGAAAGACTGTGTGCAGCCTACCCATTGTTCCTCTAGTTGATTAAATTCCAAATCTGGAAGGTTAAAACCACCCTCAGACATAGGAAGATGTAAAACTTTCCTATTTATTCAGAGTTTTATTTGACCATATGCAGTCTGTTATGGCCGACTATACTTTTTAAAAGTATGTCTTCAGTGGGGTAATTGGTATTACCAAAAATAAACTTTGGGATCTATGCCATTCTAAAATAGGTTTATTCTACCTGTAAGATTTATGGGGAGATTATTCCATTTAATTAGATCTGTTTTCATGTTGTAGAGGGGCAGGTGTTCTAAACAACATCAGTCAGGCACGGCTGGCGGCATTAAAAGAAAAGTAGAACAGTGTTCTCAGCAGGACTGGGATGACCAGATTGGCAGCTCTCCAGGAATGGACTCTGCTGGCACAGGGCCAGAAAGAGAAACCTCGTTGCCCTGGACACTCTGTTACTGAAAACAAGTGGTGGAAGGGGGGTGGAACGGGCGAGGTCAGAGGCAGAGAGTACAAGTTGTTAGACCATGAGGATGACTGAGAAAGCAGCTAGCTACATAACAGAGATAGAAAGGTTATGGGCAATAAAAGGGACCACAAATAGAATAAGGAATTGAAGGAATGTCTTGAATTGCTGAAATATTTTAATCTATTTCATATAATATATTACTCCTAGATTTCATTAATAAGATGTTTAACAAACATTGGAAATAGTCCAACACCACTGTATTGTTAGAGGTGCTATTGCAAATCTCTGATATCAATTTCTTGTTGTCAATATATTATTCAGGTAAAAACACAACCAAGACAAGCCAGTCACATTTCCTAATTTAGTTTATTGTAGGTTTTAAAGATAACCAATCTGGTAGGGTGCACTAGGAAGCATGCTCTCTAACAGAAAGCTCTAGAATGCACAATGCTGTACTGTAGCATAGGTAGCAGCCAGGGCATTACAATACACAAGCAGTGATCATCAAGGCCATTCATATACAGTGAGGGAAAAAAGTATTTGATCCCCTGCTGATTTTTTACATTTGCCCACTGACAAAGAAATGATCAGTCTATAATTTTAATGGTAGGTTTATTTGAACAGTGAGAGACAGAATAACAACAAACAAATCCAGAAAAACCCATGTCAAAAATGTTATAAATTGATTTGCATTTTAATGAGGGAAATAAGTATTTGACCCCCTCTCAATCAGAAAGATTTCTGGCTCCCAGGTGTCTTTTATACAGGTAACGAGCTGAGATTAGGAGCACACTCTTAAAGGGAGTGCTCCTAATCTCAGTTTGTTACCTGTATAAAAGACACCTGTCCACAGAAGCAATCAATCAATCAGATTCCAAACTCTCCACCATGGCCAAGACCAAAGAGCTCTCCAAGGATGTCAGGGACAAGATTGTACACCTACACAAGGCTGGAATGGGCTACAAGACCATCGCCAAGCAGCTTGGTGAGAAGGTGACAACAGTTGGTGCAATTATTCGCAAATGGAAGAAACACAAAATAACTGTCAATCTCCCTCGGCCTGGGGCTCCATGCAAGATCTCACCTCGTGGAGTTGCAATGATCATGAGAACGGTGAGGAATCAGCCCAGAACTACACAGGAGGATCTTGTCAATGATCTCAAGGCAGCTGGGACCATAGTCACCAAGAAAACAATTGGTAACACACTACGCCATGAAGGACTGAAATCCTGCAGCGCTCGCAAGGTCCCCCTGCTCAAGAAAGCACATATACAGGCCCGTCTGAAGTTTGCCAATGAACATTTGAATGATTCAGAGGAGGACTGGGTGAAAGTGTTGTGGTCAGATGAGACCAAAATGGAGCTCTTTGGCATCAACTCAACTCGCCGTGTTTGGAGGAGGAGGAATGCTGCCTATGACCCCAAGAACACCATCCCCACCGTCAAACATGGAGGTGGAAACATTATGCTTTGGGGGTGTTTTTCTGCTAAGGGGACAGGACAACTTCACCGCATCAAAGGGACGATGGACGGGGCCATGTACCGTCAAATCTTGGGTGAGAACCTCCTTCCCTCAGCCAGGGCATTGAAAATGGGTCGTGTATGGGTATTCCAGCATGACAATGACCCAAAAAGGCAACAAAGGAGTGGCTCAAGAAGAAGCACATTAAGGTCCTGGAGTGGCCTAGCCAGTCTCCAGACCTTAATCCCATAGAAAATCTGTGGAGGGAGCTGAAGGTTCGAGTTGCCAAACGTCAGGCTCGAAACCTTAATGACTTGGAGAAGATCTGCAAAGAGGAGTGGGACAAAATCCCTCCTGAGATGTGTGCAAACCTGGTGGCCAACTACAAGAAACATCTGACCTCTGTGATTGCCAACAAGGGTTTTGCCACCAAGTACTAAGTCATGTTTTGCAGTGGGGTCAAATACTTATTTCCCTCATTAAAATGAAAATCAATTTATAACATTTTTGACATGGGTTTTTCTGGATTTGTTTGTTGTTATTCTGTCTCTCACTGTTCAAATAAACCTACCATTAAAATTATAGACTGATCATGTCTTTGTCAGTGGGCAAACTTACAAAAACAGCAGGGGATCAAATACTTTTTCCCCCTCACTGTATATATATATATATATATATATATACACACACACATCAGAACAGCTTTAACATCTAATTATTCCATATAGATCAACTGATTGCACTCTGTGAAATGTAAGCAAAAGGTGGGTGTGTTGTCAACACTCTCAGACACACATGGGCAGCGGGTAGCCAGGCATTACAGCACTGTAGAGGCCTTTAGGATGCAGGCTTGGTCAGGGTACACCGAGAGGGTACCAGTCAGAGGTCAAGTTCACTACTGACTGTCAGTAAGAATCGACAGGGGTTAGTTCCATAACTGTCAGAACAGGGGTTAGTCCAATAATAACAAGTGAAAGTGTTTAAAATGTACAGTCGAAGTCGGAAGTTTACATACACTTAGGTTGGAGTCATTAAAACTCGTTTTTCAACCACTCCACAAATTTCTTGTTAACAAACTATAGTTTTGGCAAGTCGGTTAAGACATCTACCTTGTGCATGACAAGTAATTTTTCCAACTATTGTTTACAGACAGATTATTTCACTTATAATTCACTGTATCACAATTCCAGTGGGTCAGAAGTTTACATACTCTAAGTTGACTGTGCCTTTCAACAGCTTGGAAAATTCCAGAAAATGATGTCATGGCTTTAGAAGCTTCTGATAGGCTAATTGACATCATTTGAGTCAATTGGAGGTGTACCTGTGGATGTATTTCAAGGCCTACCTTCAAACTCAGTGCCTCTTTGCTTGACATCATGGGAAAAACAATTTCCAAACGCCTGAAGGTACCACGTTCATCTGTACAAACAATAGTACGCAAGTATATACACCATGGGACCACGCAGCTGTCATTCCGCTCAGGAAGGAGACGCATTCTGTCACCTAGAGATGAACGTACTTTGGTGCGAAAAGTGCAAATCAATCCCAGAACAACAGCAAAGGACCTTGTGAAGATGCTGGAAGAAACAAGTATCTATATCCACAGTAAAACAAGTCCTATATCGACATAACCTGAAAGGCCGCTCAGCAAGGAAGAAGCCACTGCTCCAAAACCGCCATAAAAAAGCCAGACTACGGTTTGCAACTGCACATGGGGACAAAAATCGTACTTTTTGGAGAAATGTCCTCTGGTCTGATGAAACAAAAATAGAACTGTTTGGCCATAATGACCATTGTTATGTTTGGAGGAAAAAGGGGGTACTTGCAAGCCGAAGAACACCATCCAAACCGTGAAGCACGGGGTGGCAGCATCATGCTGTGGGGGTGCTTAGCTGCAGGAGGGACTGGTGCACTTCACAAAATAGATGGCATCATGAGGAAGGAAAATGATGTGGATATATTGAAGCAATATCTCAAGACATCAGTCAGGAAGTTAAAGCTTGGTCGCAAATGGGTCTTCCAAATGGACAATGACCCCAAGCATACTTCCAAAGTTGTGCCAAAATGGCTTAAGGACAACAAAGTCAAGGGATTGGAGTGGCCATCACAAAGCCCTGACCTCAATCCTATAGAACATTTGTGGGCAGAACTGAAAAGGCGTGTGCGAGCAAGGAGGCCTACAAACCTGACTCAGTTACACCAGCTCTGTCAGGAGGAATGGGCCAAAATTCACATTTACATTTTAGTCATTTAGCAGACGCTCTTATCCAGAGCGACTTACAATTCACCCAACTTATTGTGGGAAGCTTGTGGAAGGCTACCCGAAACATTTAATCCTAGTAAAAATTCCCTGTCTTAGGTCAGTTAGGATCACCACTTTATTTTAAGAATGTGAAATGTCAGAATAATAGTAGTCAGGAATTGTGAAAAACTGAGTTTAAATGTATTTGGCTGAGGGTTATGTAAACTTCCGACTTCAACTGTATTATTATTATGCTGTGTTCGGCGATGGTAGTTGTGACAGTTGGTAGATCTTATCAGTTATCCACTTTTGACTGGTAAACTTGACTGTACTGTCAGAACCTTCCGCTCTGATTCAGTTTGTAACAAATCGGCTTTGACAACACGATAGGCTCAAATAATAGCGATGAGGGAAAACACTGATCATCAACCCTTAAAAATCAGTCCTTTCTTAATGAAAAACAAACAAATCTAAAAAAACAAACGTATACAGGAGTGAATCAGTACTGTAGTTAGTAGATAGAATTGTTGTTACCATAATCATTTTCTTACTGAAGCACATGCAAAGGCTGCTAAAGGAAAGCACTGCAGGCACAGTGCATTCAGAAAGTATTCATACCCCTTGACTTATTCCACATTTTGTTTTTACAGGCCGAATTCAAAATGGATAAAAAATAGATTCTCACTGATCTACACACAATACCCTGTAATGACAAAGTGAAAACATGTTTATGTATTGAAAATGAAATACAGAAATATCAAATTTACGTAAGTATTCACACACCTTTGCTATGACACTCCAAATGGAGCTAAGGTGCATCCAATGTCCTTTGATCATCCTTGAGATGTCGCTACAACTTGATTGGAGTTCACCTGTGGCCAATCCAATTGTTTGGACATGATTACGAAGAAACATCTGCCTATTTAAGGTCCCACAGTTGACAGTGCATGTCAGAGCAGAAACTATACCATGAAGTCCAAGGAACTGTCTGTAGATCGCTGAGATTGTGTTGAGGCATACAGTAAGCTACAAAAGTATTGGGATAGTGAAATTTTTTGTGGCTTTGGCTCTGTAGTCCAGCACTTTGGATTTGAAATGACACAATGACTATGAGGTTAAAGTGCAGACTGTCATTTGAGGGTATTTTCATCCATATAGGGTGAACTGTTTAGAAATTACAGCACTTTTTGTACATAGTCCCCCCATTTTAAAGGACCGAAAGTATTGGGACAAATTCAATTATGTGTATTAAATAGTCCAAAGTTTAGTATTTGGTCCCATATTCCTAGCACGCACAAATATCATACCCCCAAGACATGCTAACCTCTCACCATTACAATAACAGGGGAGGTAAAACATGTTAAGAGTGTTTAGAAACACATTCTATTCTTATTTAAAATAAAAAGTGACTCCAAAATGACAACACATTTACCATTATTTTCTATTGGGCACAACATAATCAAACACAACCAAATCCAAACAGTTTGTAGAGTCACAAGCGTGATGTAGTCATTGCGTACTATGAATATGGGACCAAATACTTTTTACTACTTTAATACAAATAAGTGAATTTGTCCCAATATTTTTGGTCCACTAAAATGGGGGGGGGGGGGGGGGGACTATGTATAAAAAGTAATTTCAAATAGGTTCACCCGATATGGATCAAAATACTTTCAAATTAAAGCTGACAGTCTGCACTTCAAATCCAAAGTGCTGGAGTACAGAGCCAAAACAACAACACAAAAGCTCACTGTATATCTGGGGAAGGGTATAAAACAATTTCTAGAGTGTTGAAAGTTTCCAAGAGCACAGTGGTCTCCATCATTGGGAAATGGAAAAAAATATGGAACTACCCAGACTAGAGCTGGCCGTCTGACCAAACTGAGCAACCGGGCAAGAAGGACCTTGGTCAGGGAGGTGACCAAGAACCCAATGACCACTCTGACAGCACTACAGAGTTCCTTGGCTGAGATGGGAGAACCTGCCAGAAGGACAACAGTCTCTACAGCACTTCACCAAGCTGGGCTATATGGGAGAGTGACCAGACGGAAGCCACTCCTGAGAAAAAGGCACATGACAGCACGCCTGGACTTTGCAAAAGGGCATGTGAAAGACAGAGCATAAGGCAAAAGATGATGTGGTCTGATAAGACACATTTTATTATTTGGCCTGAATGCAAAGCGCTATGTGTAGGAGAAAACCATCCCTACCGTGAAGCATGGTGGTGGCAGCATCATGCTATGGGGGATGCTTTTCAGCGGCAGGGACTGGGTGACTGGTAAGGATACTGGGAACAATGAATGAAGCCAAATACAGGCAAATCATTGATGAGAATCTGCTTCAGAGTGCAAACAACCTTAGACTGGGGGCGAAGATTTACGTTCCAACAGGACAATGACCCCAAGCATACAGCCAAAGCAATGCTGGAATGGCTTCAGAACAAGTATGTGAAAGTCCTTGAGTGGGCCAGTCAAAGCCCAGACTTGAATCCCATTGAAAATCTATGGAAAGACTTGAAGATTGCTGTTCACCGCCACTCCCCATCGAACTTAACAGAGCTTGAGAATGGGAGAAAATCCCCAAATCCAGATGTGCTAAGCTGATTGACATACCCAAGACGACTCAAAGCTGTAATCAAATGTGCTTTTACAAAGTATTGACTCATGGGGTGTGAATACTTGAATTGAGATTTCATTTTCAATACATTTGAGAGTGAGATTTATTGAATCCATTTTGAATTCAGGCTGTAACACAACAAAATGTGGAATAAATCAAGAGGTATGAATACTTTCTGAAGGCACTGTTTTTGTTTGGCACTGGCAGAGGGACAAAAGGCAGAGGAAGAACTACATAAAGCTGCATTTTATTGAACAACCTAAAGATGCTTAAAAGAAGCAGTTAACCACTCTCTTGTTATTCCCTTAGAATTCAATTAAAGACTGAAATCCTGACATTAGATGGCTGGCCCATAACCCAAATAATATATATTGGTAAATCATCTATTCATGTCAACAATAATAAGTTAGGACTCCGCCCACAGTGTGAGGAGGTCCAATCAGCAACTTCCACTGACAGATAGCTCCTCCCAGGTCCGTTTAATATGACATCACAGCACTTATGGTGATACTTTGAAAAAATATGAAATGCCTTCAACATCCTGAGATCGTGTGATTTAAAACCATACATGTTAAAAACCAGAAAGAGCTAAATAAAAGTTGGCACTTCAGTGTTCGTTTAGTCTCAAACCATTCTTGTTTAGTTTCAATGCACATACAAATATTGACTGGTTACAAAATACTTAGCCGTTATTGGATTAAATGTTAGTAAGTGTTCATAGTCTTTTATGTGATTTCTTATTGCTAAGGAGTGTAATTATAGTGACTATTTAGTGAATACCATGAAATGAAATGAATTTATTTTGTAATGACTGCCCCAATTAACACATCAAAGAATACCCACACTGAGTTGGGCACCAGTCAAACATTTGATTCAACTCAGTCTTACTGTGTACCTAATCACAGAAATGTGATAATACTCCCATTTTGCTCTCTGGCACACAACATTATTCAATAAATACTTTATGTATAGAAGACCTAGCCGGCCTCTAAAATTCAATAATTTTAGTAACACTACAAAATGGAGTGTTCCTTTAAAAATATCATAACAGTATGATAGAAAATGTATCTCAATATTCACATAACTTATACTTTGAAACTCAGTTGTACTTGGTTAGAATAAATGTACTAGACTAGAATACCTCAATGTCTTCAATATCTATTTTCTGTCTTCATAGGAAACCTTTAATGAATGACCTTTGTTTGATCTCTTGTCTTATTCAACAAGCGAGGGTGGAACAAAAAATGAGTCACCAAGATTTACAGTTGATTTGGGAACAACAACAAAAATCCCTTTAGCCCCAAAAAACATTGGAGATAAACTTTTGTCTAAACTTCGAGGTTGACGGATATTTGTAAGCTGTAAAAAACAAAAGGTGAAACGCTCAGAGTTTAAACTATATGGAGTCTACATAGTCTGCTCAAAGTAACATTTGTTGGCTACTATGTACCCACAAAACACAATAAGGTATGTAGTGTGTCATCCCCCACCCTGTAGTAAAAGGGTAACCAGAGAAAACCCATTGACTGACAGCATGGCCTTGACATCTGTTTCTGACTGACACACTATATATACAGTGGGGAGAACAAGTATTTGATACACTGCCGATTTTGCAGATTTTCCTACTTACAAAGCATGTAGAGGTCTGTAATTTTTATCATAGGTACACTTCAACTGTGAGAGACGGAATCTAAAACAAAAATCCAGAAGATCACATTGTATGATTTTTAAGTAATTCATTTGCATTTTATTGCATGACATAAGTATTTGATCACCTACCAACCAGTAAGAATTCCGGCTCTCACATACCTGTTAGTTTTTCTTTAAGAAGCCCTCCTGTTCTCCACTCATTACCTGTATTAACTGCACCTGTTTGAACTCGTTACCTGTATAAAAGACACCTGTCCACACACTCAATCAAACAGACTCCAACCTCTCCACAATGGCCAAGACCAGAGAGCTGTGTAAGGACATCAGGGATAAAGTTATAGACCTGCACAAGGCTGGGATGGGCTACAGGACAATAGGCAAGCAGCTTGGTGGAAGGCAACAACTGTTGGCGCAATTATTTGAAAATGGAAGAAGATCAAGATGACGGTCAAACACCCTCGGTCTGGGGCTCCATGCAAGATCTCACCTCGTGGGGCATCAATGATCATGAGGAAGGTGAGGGATCAGCCCAGAACTACACAGATTTTTGTATTAGATTACGTCACATACAGTTGAAGTGTACCTATGATAAAAATTACAGACCTCTACATGCTTTGTAAGTAGGAAAACCTGCAAAAATCGGCAGTGTATCAAATACTTGTTCTCCCCACTGTATATATATCTGCGTCCATGGAGCTCAGTGTCCTAGCTGCAAACCGTAGCTGTGAGTGAAGAGTTTAGAGAAAACTAGATTCAAAATCTAAAACGTTGTATCACAGATAATACTACTGTGATAGTACAGATTATATCACTGTATAACCAAATTCAGTCGTTTGATAAATGAAATGATCAGTTCCAAACGAAAATGCACCTTTTAAGCAAAACGCTAGCTTTTTACGCTGCTTCAGTGTCATAATGTTAAAATAAGTGAGTGAAATGAATAGCTTGTGGATAAATGAAACCAAAAGGTGAGATGTGATTGTGAGTAGTGTATGGCCCTGTTTCTAACTGTAACATTCACGAAGTGGCTTACTGAATAGAGATCCTGGTATTGGCTTACCGAAGTGGCTTACTGAATAGAGATCCTGGTATTGCCATTGAAACGCCTCCGACATTGATGTGTTTTTCCACTTCAAGTGATGGATGAGAATCCCCATTGCGAAGAATCCAGATCACTCTCACACACACACACACACACACACACACACACACACACACACACACACACACACACACACACACACACACACACACACACACACACACACACACACACACACACACACACACACACACACACACCAGGTCAAAAGCTGTGGGTACAACTGGGTACCTTCTGTCAGTTTGTGATTATGAATCATCATCCCATCCCTCCTTTCGGTCATCCTCCTCTTCTTACTTCCTCCTCCTCCATTCTTCATGTTATCTGAGCTCTCTCTCTCTCTGTCTGTTTGGTTAACTTCTCCTCTCATACTTCCCCAGCTTCTTGGGATCCTTGCTGGGCATGCACCAGTCATCTGCCTCGTTGCTCGTCTGGTAATGCCTTATGGCTGACTGGTTGTAAACAGGAAGTCTTTCCACAGACTCTGAGGACAAGGCCTGTTTATGGAGCACAGAGTCGAGTGGTAGGTTAGGTTATATAACGAAAAGGCCTGGTAATGGATAACAGAGTGGAGCAGTAGGTTAGGTTATATAACGAAAAGGCCTGGTAATGGAGCACAGAGTGGTGGTAAGTTAGGTTATGAGGACAAAGGTCTATCACATGCTGGTCACATGATGAGTCTTCCATCATGACCCACATTCAGATGCATCAGATGGATGTTATTTAAGTGGGTAATGGAATTACATGAGCATTGGGTATTAGGTAACCATGTTTAACATAACGGTATGTTTTGAATGAATAGGACAGAGTGAAATCTGAGCTTAAGTTATAACTCTGTGAGCCATACTTTAGCGCGTGAACCAATATTGAAAATGAACCTTTACATACTTCAAAAACGCCATCATTGTTTAGATGTTAAATTATTTTAGAGTAGAACAAGACAACAAGTTAAGACTGTTGAACTAACAAATTCCATGTGTAGAAGTGTTACCTTCAGGTAGATGACAGCTGACGTCCCATATCCCTCCATGGAGTAGAGCTGCAGGTCTCCCTGGAAGTACTTGGCATAGAGACGGGAGATGGGGAGACCGTAGCCGAAACCAGCCTACAGAGAACCAGAGCCAGGGACACAAAGAGTTAAACTCACTCTGAACAGTCACAGTACAGTAGGAGACAAGCACTCACAGTTACACTTATAACCCCGGGCAATGAATGAACAGTCCAGTCCGGTTTGTCATTCTGCTAATTTACAACCGTGTTCACTTCTGTTCGCTCACAGATTACATTTTAGTCAGTATAGACTTGGTTGCGGTTTACATTTTAGTCAGTATAGACTTGGTTGCGGTTTACATTTTAGTCAGTATAGACTTGGTTGCGGTTTACATTTTAGTCAGTATAGACTTGGTTGCGGTTTAAATTTTAGCTGAGATAAAATAAACAGCAGGAGCTTGATTCAACTGAAATATAAATGTCTCTCTAACATGTGGCCAAACTGCCAAAGTCATAGGCTTAAATCAAGTTATACAATTTGTTGTTAAACTACACTTTCAGTAGTTTAGGTTAATTGTATACTTTATATAGTATACCTTGTATTCGGAAAGTTTTCAGACTCCTTCCCCTTTTCCACATTTTGTTACGTTACAGCCTTATTCTAAAATGGATTAAATAAAAAATTGTACTCAATCTACACACAATACTCCATAATGACAAGCGCAAAAAAAGGGTTTTAGAAATTTTAGCAAATAATTAAAAAAAGAAATACCTTATTTACACAAGTATTCAGACCCTTTGCTATGAGACTCAAAATTGAGCTCAGGTGCATCCTGTTTCCATTGATCATCCTTGAGATGTTTCTACAACTTGATTGGAGTCCACCTGTGGTAAATTCTATTGATTGGACATGATCTGGAAAGGCACACACCTGTCTATATAAGGTCCCACAGTTGATAGTGCATGTCAGAGCAAAAACCTAGCCATGAGGTCGAAGGATTTGTCCATAGAGCTCCGAGACAGGATTGTGTTGAGGCACAGATCTGGGGATGGGTACCAAAAAATGTCTGCATCATTGAAGGACTCCAAGAACACAGTGGCCTCCATCATTCTTAAATGGAAGAAGTTTGGAACCACCAAGACTACCTAGAGTTGGCCGCCCGGCCAAACTGAACCATCGAGGGAGACGGGACTTGGTCAGGGAGGTGACCAAGAAACCGATGGTCACTCTGACAGAGCTCCAGAGTTCCTCTGTGAGTTGGGAGAACCTTCCAGAAGGACAACCATCTCTGCAGCACTCCACCAATCAGGCCTTTATGGTAGAGTGGCCAGACGGAAGCCATGACTACATGGAACTCTATTCCACATCAGGTAACTGATGCAAGCAATATAATTAGATTTTTTTTAAAGATAAAAATACACCTTATGGAACAGCAGGGACTGTAAATCAACACAAACATAGGCACAGACACACGATAACATACGCACTATACACACACACGTACACATGGATTTTGCCAGACCCTATGGAAGAGTAGCTGCTGCCTTGGCAGCAGCTAATGGGGATCCATAATAAATACAAATACTCCTCAGCAAAAGGCACATGGGAGAACCTTCCAGAAGGACAACCATCTCTGCAGCACTCCCCCAATCAGGCCTTTATGGTAGAGTGGCCAGACGGAAGCCACTCCTCAGTGAAAGGCACATGACTAGATTGATGAGAGAAAAAAACAATTTAATCAATTTTAGAATAAGGCTGTAACGTAACAAAATGTGGAAAAAGTCAAGGGGTCTGAATACTTTCCGAATGCACTCAACTATATATAGTTTAAATGGCACCAGGACAGGGTCTTACCAGTGGTGCATTGCGGCTGTTGTCAATATCGACAGGGCTGGGGGCGGTGGAGTACATGTAGCTGAACAGACGCTCTATCTTCCTCAGGGGGACTCCGCCTCCTCGATCTGATATCTATAAACAACAACAACATTACAGAAGGTCTGTTCCACTCTCGGTTCCAGCCTATCTGATCTTCCTGTTGTCTCCCAAATATCATCATATAGGACCTACAGAACAACCACGGGAGGAAATCTATAGTACTACTGTATGTGTTCATAGACAAATATACACATTATACTGTAGGCTTCCATGTCCCATGGTATTATTTCCAACCTGCATCTGTAGAAGCCTGTTGGATGTGCATGCACTACTATTTGTCTCCTGGGAATGTAATGTGTCATGTCTCATTGTGATGGTGGACGGTTAATACTCTCTGAACCTGTGTTTACCTTGATTGTTAGGTCCTCACTGCCCAGTGAGACTCGGACTTTGACCGGCGGGAGATGCAGGGCCATTTCATGAGTCTCCACTGTTGCTCTCATGGCGTTCTGGAAACAAAACAACCATTGCTTGAGAAAATTACAAAGTAATATTAATCAAATTGAGGTAATATAAATAAAACTGACAATAGTATGCTCTGTTGTAGGCTCCCTCATACTTGTAATTAAATGTTTATACAGAAGAAGGTAAATGTTTGGTGGTGTACCTTGAAGAGCTCAAACAGCATGTGGTAGAGATGGGAGGGCACATAGACAATACGAAGAGGCTGGTCAGGAGCTTTGGCTGAGGAACACTGAGGATTACTCCAAATGACTCCAAACCAAACATGACTTAGACTTATTGAAAATGTATAACATACACAACTGAGAATAGAAGTTACTAGAAACCAAAAACAACTTTAACTTCTTATTGAATATGCATAACATGCACAACTCAACTCAATAACCACTATCAAATTAATAATTTACTCTCCTGCCAACCTAATCTGATTACCAGTCACTTCTGACAGCCAGGGCCTAGTTTTTCAAAAGTTATCGATCCTGATTTCGGCTATCGGATAGGATTAAATGCATAAAAATATAATGAACAGGAGTCGCCACTCAAGTGAATGATTTGTTCGCTCTATTCATTCTATTTGTATGCATTGAATCCTATCCGATAGGTGAAGTCCAGACGGAAAAGTTGAAAAACTGGGCCCTGGGGACGAGGCTTCTATAACCAAACCCATGAACAGAGCTTGTTTTTCTTTTTTATGGCTCATTTAACATGGTGACTATTAAATAGCTGAATTGGGGTGAACTGAGGTTTGTTATTGAGAGTTAGACTTGGACGCTTCACTGAGTGAGAGAAATCTGCCCGGCGACAAAACTAAGCCTGTAGCAAGGGGCTTGTTGCTGTTCTGTTCCACTGCTGCTGACTGGAGACAGATAACAGACTGGTGGTGATTGATTTAGTGCACATTGACCAAAGGCAAACTATGACATAACAGTTTTGATTAATCATTATTACTAATGTGACTGCCCGACACCCCAATGTAATGAATTAGATGTACAGTACCAGTCCAAAGTTTGGACACACCTACTCATTCAAGGGTTTTTCTTTATTTTGACTATTTTCTACATTGTAGAATAATAGTGAAGACATCAAAACTATGAAATAACACATATGGAATCATGTAGTAACCATAACAGTGTTAAAGAAATCAAAATATATCTTATATTTAAGTTTCTTCAAAGTAGCCACCCTTTGCCTTGATGACAGCTTTGCACACTCTTGGCATTCTCTCAACCAGCTTCATGAGGTAGTCACCTGGAATGCATTTCAATTAACAGGTGTGCCTTCTTAAAAGTTAATTTGTGGAATTTCTTTCCTTCTTAATGTGTTTGAACCAATCAGTTGTGTTGTGACAAGGTAGGGGGGGTATACAGAAGATAGCCCTATAAGTCCATATTATGGCAAGAACAGCTCAAATAAGCAAAGACAAACGACAGTCCATCATTACTTTAAGACATGAAGGTCAGTCAATACGGAACATTTGTGCAGTCGCAAAAACCATCAAGCGCTATGATGAAACTGGCTCTCATGAGGACCGCCACAGAAAAGAAAGACCCAAAGTTACCTCTGCTGCAGAGGATAAATTCATTAGAGTTACCAGTCTCAGAAATCGGCAATTAACTGCACCTCAGATTGCAGCCCAAATAAATGCTTCAAAGAGTTCAAGTAACAGACACATCTCAATATCAACTGTTCAGAGGAGACTGCGTGAATCAGGCCTTCATGGTTGAATTGCTGCAAAGAAACCACTACTAAAGGACACCAATAAGAAGAAGAGACTTGCTTGGGCCAAGAAACACAAGCAATGGACATTAGACTGGTGGAAGTCTGTCCTTTGGTCTGAGTCCAAATTTGAGATTTTTGGTTGCAACCGCCATGTCTTTGTGAGACGTAGAGTTGGTGAACGGATGATCTCCGCATGTGTGGTTCACACCGTGAACATGGAGGAGGATGTGTGATGGTGTGGGAGTGCTTTGCTGGTGACACTGTCAGTGATTTATTTAGAATTCAAGGCACACTTAACCAGCATGGATACCACAGCATTCTGCAGCGATACGCCATCCCATCTGGTTTGCGCTTAGTGGGACTATCATTTGTTTTTCAACAGGACAATGACCCAAAACACACCTCCAGGCTGTGTAAGGGCTATTTGACCAAGAAGGAGAGTGATGGAGTGCTGCATCAGATGACCTGGCCTCCACAAATCACCCGACCTCAACCCAATTGCGATGGTTTGGGATGAGTCGGACGGCAGAGTGAAGGAAAAGCAGCCAACAAGTGCTCAGCATATGTGGGAACTCCTTCAAGACTGTTGGAAAAGCATTCCAGGTGACTACCTCATGAAGCTGGTTGAGGGAATGACAACAGTGTGCAAAGCTGTCATCAAGGCAAAGGGTGGCTACTTTGAATAATCTAAAATATATTTTGATTTGTTTAACTCTTTTTTGGTTACTACATGATTCCATATGTGTTATTTCATAGTTTTGATGTCTTCACTATTATTCTACAATGTAGAAAATAGTCCAAATAAAGAATAACCCTTGAATGAGTAGGTGTGTCCAAACTTTTGACTGGTACTGTAGGCTAGACTGTGCAGTCCAATGTTATTTTATGGCTGGCATGTTTTGAATGGTTGGGCACCAAATTACATCAGGATTTGATCTAGTTTTAGCAAAGATTATCATTTGTCATGGTTAGACTTTTGAAGTGGTGCTATTGTCTATTATCCTGTTCATACCACACATTTAACCTACACTTACACAAACATTCAATATTTATTCACTTCTATGTAAGTGAGATGTATGAATGAATGGTTCTCTGTATACATGGCTGCCTGTGGTTCAAAGTCTGTGTGCCTCAGATACAGAAAACACAGTCTCACTCCTGACAACCCTAGCTGAGAATAAACAGTCTCACTCCTGACAACCCTAGCTGAGAGAAAGCAGTCTCACTCCTGACAACCCTAGCTGAGAGATAGCAGTCTCACTCCTGACAACCCTAGCTGAGAGTAAGCAGTCGCACTCCTGACAACCCTAGCTGAGAGTAAGCAGTCTCACTCCTAACAACCCTAGCTGAGAGATAGCAGTCTCACTCCTGACAACCCTAGCTGAGAGTAAGCAGTCTCACTCCTGACAACCCTAGCTGAGAGAAAGCAGTCTCACTCCTGACAACCCTAGCTGAGAATAAACAGTCTCACTCCTGACAACCCTAGCTGAGAGAAAGCAGTCTCACTCCTGACAACCCTAGCTGAGAGATAGCAGTCTCACTCCTGACAACCCTAGCTGAGAGTAAGCAGTCGCACTCCTGACAACCCTAGCTGAGAGTAAGCAGTCTCACTCCTAACAACCCTAGCTGAGAGATAGCAGTCTCACTCCTGACAACCCTAGCTGAGAGTAAGCAGTCTCACTCCTGACAACCCTAGTTGAGAGAAAGCAGTCTCACTCCTGACAACCCTAGCTGAGAGTAAACAGTCTCACTCCTGACAACCCTAGCTGAGAATAAACAGTCTCACTCCTGACAACCCTAGCTGAGAGAAAGCAGTCTCACTCCTGACAACCCTAGCTGAGAGAAAGCAGTCTCACTCCTGACAACCCTAGCTGAGAGTAAGCAGTCGCACTCCTGACAACCCTAGCTGAGAGTAAGCAGTCTCACTCCTAACAACCCTAGCTGAGAGTAAGCAGTCTCACTCCTAACAACCCTAGCTGAGAGTAAGCAGTCTCACTCCTGACAACCCTAGCTGAGTAAACAGACGCACACTGTATGAGCTAAAGCAACATAGCTAACCGCTAAAAATGGTTCAGATAAATATCTCTGAACACCACTCACACAGGCTAGCCTGTGCCCACAAACATTTAGCAAATTGCGCCCCAAATTGAGTAGACAAAGGAATTGAATGCGAGATCAAGAATACCCAACCCATGCGCAGACAAATAAACTCAACTGAAACCTAGCCAAACCTCAAACAACTCACAATGCAAATATGACCTTGCAGATTGTTTCTGTAAACCATTTTACATTGATATTTTAGTCATTTAGCAGACACTCCTATCCAGAGCGACTTACAGGAGCAATTAGGGTTAAGTGCCTTGCTCAAGTGCACAGAAATACTTTTCACCTAGTCGGCTCGGGGATTCAAACCAGCGACCTTTCGGTTACTGGCCCGACGCTCTTAACCAACCCCTAGCCTAAACCCACTTGCTTACCAAATTTTATTATTTTGGAAATAGGAGAATTAGAAACATTTACATTTTAGATTTGAGTCATTTAGCAGACGCTCTAATCCAGAGTGACTTACAGGAGCAATTAGGGTTAAGTGCCTTGCTCAAGGGCACATCGACAGATTTTTCACCTAGTCGGCTCGGGGATTAGAACCAACGACCTTTCGGTTACTGGCACAACGCTCTTAGAAAAAGCAAAGGCTAGCTTTTTCAAACAGAAATTTGTATCCTGTAGCACTAACTCCAAAAAGTTTTGGGACACTGTAAAGTCCATGGAGAATAATAGCAACTCCTCCCAGCTACCCACTGCACTGAGGCTAGGAAACACTGTCACCACCGATAAATCTACAATAATCGAGAATTTCAATAAGCATTTTGCTACGGCTGGCCATGCTTTCCACCTGGCTACCCTTACCCCGGCCACCAGCTCTGCACCCTCCGCTGCAACTTGCCCATGCCCCCCTCGCTTCTCCTTCACCCAAATGTAGATAGCTGATGTCCTGAAAGAGCTGCAAAATCTGGACCCCTACAAATCAGCTGTGCTAGACAATCTGGAACCTTTCTTTCTAAAATTAGCCGCCGAAATTGTCGCAACCCCTATTACTAGCCTGTTCAACCTCTCTTTCGTATCGTCGGAGATCCCCAGAGATTGGAAAGCTGCCGCGGTCATCCCCCTCTTCAAAGGGGGTGACACTCTAGATCCAAACTGTTACAGACCTATATCCATCCTACACTGCCTTTCGAAAGTATTTGAAAGCCAAGTTAACAAACAGATCACCGACCACTTCAAATTCCACCGTACCTTCTCCGCTATGCAATATGGTTTCCGAGCTGGTCATGGGTGCACCTCAGCCACGCTCAAGGTCCTAAACGATATAATAACCGCGATTGATAAAAGATAGTACTGTGCAGCAGTCTTCATCGACCTGGCCAAGTCTTTTGACTCTGTCAATCACCGCATTCTTATTGGCAGACTAAATAGCCTTGGTTTCTCAACTGACTGCCTCGCCTGGTTCACCAACTACTTTTCAGATAGAGTTCAATGTGTCAAATCGGAAGGCCTGTTGTCTGGACCTCTGGCAGTCTTTATGGGGGTGCCACAGGGTTCAATTCTCGGGCCGACTCTATTCTCTGTGTATATCAATGATGTCGCTCTTGCTGCTGGTGACTCTCAGATCCATCTCTACGCAGACGACACCATTTTGTATACATCTGGCCCTTCATTGGAAACTCTGTTAACAAACCTCCAAACGAGCTTCAATGCCATACAACACTCATTCCGTAGTCTCCAACTGCTCTTAAACACTAGTAAAACTAAATGCATGCTCTTCAATCAAACGCTGCTTGCACCTGCCAGCCCGACTAGAATCACTACTCTCGGCGGGTCTGACTTAGAATATGTGGACAACTACAAATACCTAGGTGTCTGGTTAGACCGTAAACTCTCCTTCCAGACTCACATTAAGCATCTCCAATCCAAAGTTAAATCTAGAATCGGCTTCCTATTTCGCAACAAAGCCTCCTTCACTCATGCTGCCAAACATGCCCTCGTAAAACTGACTATCCTACCGATCCTTGACTTCGGCGATGTCATTTACAAAATAGCTTCCAACACTCAACTCAGCAAATTGGATGTAGTCTATCACAGTGCCATTCGTTTTGTCACCAAAGCCCCATATACTACCCACCATTGTGACCTGTACGCTCTCGTTGGCTGGCCCTCACTACATATTCGTCGCCAAACCCACTGGCTCCAGGTCATCTATAAATCACTTCTAGGCAAATCCCTGCCTTATCTTAGCTCATTGGTCACCATAGCTACACCCACCCGTAGTATGCGTTCCAGCAGGTATATCTCACTGGTCATCCCCAAAGCCAACACCTCCTTTGGCCGCCATTCCTTCCAGTTCTCTGCTGCAAATGACTGGAACGAACTACAAAAATCTCTGAAGCTGGAGACACTTATCTCCCTCATTAACTTTAAGCGTCAGTTGTCAGAGCAGCTTACCGATCACTGCACCTGTACACAGCCCATCTGAAATTAGCCCATCCTCATCCCCATATTGCTATTTACATTGTTATTTATTTTGCTCATTTGCACCCCAGTATCTCTATTTGCACATCATCTTCTGCACATCTATCACTCCAGTGTTAATACTAAATTGTAATTATTTTGCACTATGGCCTATTTATTGCCTTACCTCCATAACTTACTACATTTGCACACACTGTATATAGATTTTCTATTTTTCTATTGTGTTATTGACTGTACGTTTTTGTTTATTCCATATGTAACTCTGTGTTGTTGTTGTTTTTATCGCACTGCTTTGCTTTATCTTGGCCAGGTCGCAGTTGTAAATGAGAACTTGTTCTCAACTGGCTTACCTGGTTAAATAAAGGTGGAATAAAAAATAATAAAAAATAAATAAATTTGAAAAAACAAGCGCAGCTAGCTCAATCAAGTTCAGCTAAAGTATTTGAAGGAAAACAAATTCTACCTGAACCCAGGTCTGTAACCCTGTATAGAATGTGATTTACCGTTGACTTGTGTGATGTCAATCTCTGGTGAGGTCAGGTAGTATTGCTCACAGAGCATCTTGGAGCTATCAAAGGCATCTGGGAACAGACAGACGAAACAAGACAAGGACTGTAGCACACTGACATTCAATCTAGTTACCATAACAACTAAATATAAATGTAATAACATTTACATTTTAGTCATTTAGCAGACGCTCTTATCCAGAGCGACTTACAGTTAGTGAGTGCATACATTATTTTTATTTATCAAACCCACAACCCTGGCGTTGCAAACGCCATGCTCTACCAACTGAGCTACATCCCTGCCGGCCATTCCCTCCCCTACCCTGGACGACGCTGGGACAATTGTGCGCCGCCCCATGGGCCTGGATTCGAACCAGGATCTCTAGTGGCACAGTTGATGAGACTGTGCCACTTGGGAGTAACCGCTATAATAGTAGAAGACTAAACTAACTAGACAAAAGGACGTAGCAATAGGGATAGGTGGAGAACCGTCTGTCTCTGTCTCCATTTACACGTCTTCTATTGCCTTTACATTTACAGGAGAATGAATAATATTCTGTGCAGATCTCAAGGTGAAAAGGTTGCCTGGCTACCAATCCACATCGCCTCGGCCCAACGTCACGCCCACTAAAGTTTATTCTCCAAGAGGAGTCTGGATTTGCCTCCCTCTTCGGCAACATCTAGAATGCAAACACATTCAAACCGTTCTGATTGGTCCCAGAAACTGATGGGTTGGGCCAGAGCCGGCCTACATGAATCATGAATCACGTTATTTTGATGTCAGCGCAAACATTTTTTTTGTTACATTTTTTGTCATTTTAGCAGATGCTCTTATCCAGAGCGACTTACAGTTAGTGAGTGCATACATTTTTCAAACGACTTCTAAGATGACATGTTCAGACTGATATTTGGAGCGATCGATAGAGCAGAGGAATTAAAATCAGGATGAGTCATCAGGCAAGTGAAAAAGGACAAACTGTCCTGAAATTGTTCAAACAACCCCCTCCTGTAGTAGTGGGAAAGATGATGAGACTGCGCCTGTAAATCAAGCTTGTTATCTAGGGACTATGTATAGTGTGTGTTTGTGTGGCATGGTGTAGCTGATGAGGGACAGTACCTTTTACCACCTCCGTCACGTCGCAGTCTGGGTCGATGGTGCCAATGTGTTTGGGATGGGCGGGGTTGGCACTTCCATCAAAGATGAGAGCTGAAGAGGTACATGAGACTCATGTGGTAACTACACCTGAATGCCGATTCAAACACACGTCACAATGGTACATTTGAGTATGGTATACAGTGCATTCGGAAAGTATTCAGACCCCTTGACATTTTCCACTTTTTTGTTTAAAAAAATGTATGTTCCTCATCAATCTACAAACAATACCCCATCATGACAAAGAGAAAACAGCTTTTTAGAAATGTTTGCAAATGTATTAAAAATAAAACATATTTACATAAGTATTCAGACCCTTTGCTATGAGACTCGAAATTGATCTCAGGTGCATCCTGTTACCATTGATCATCCTTGAGATGTTTCTACAACTTGGAGTCCACCTGTGGTAAATTCAATTGATTGGACATGATTTGGAAAGGCACACACCTGTCTATATAAGGTCCCACAGTTGACAGTGCATGTCAGAGCAAAAATCAAGCCATGAGGTCGAAGGAATTGTCCGTAGAGATAATAATAATAATAATAATAATAATAATAATAATATGCCATTTAGCAGACGCTTTTATCCAAAGCGACTTACAGTCATGTGTGCATACATTTTTACGTATGGTATGAGATCCGAGACAGGATTGTGTCGAGGCACAGATCTGGGGAAGGGTACCAGAATTGAAGGTCCCCAAGAACATAGTGGCCTCCATCATTCTTAAATGGAAGAAGTTTGGAACCACCAAGACTCTTCCTAGAGCTGGCCGCCCGGCTAAACTGAGCAATTGGGGGAAAAGGGCCTTGGTCAGGGAGGTGACCAGGAGCCCGATGGTCACTCTGACAGAGCTCCAGAGGAGATGGGAGAACCTTCCAGAAGGACAGCCATCTCTGCAGCACTCCACCAATCAGGCCTTTATGGTAGAGTGACCAGACGGAAGCCACTCCTCAGTAAACGGCACAACAGCCCGCTTGGAGTTTGCCAAAAGGCACCTAAAGGACTCTCAGACCATGAGAAACAAGATTCTCTGGTCTGATGAAAACAAGATTTAACTCTTTGGCCTGAATGCCAAGCATTACGTATGGAGGAAACCAGGCACCATCCCTATGGTGAAGCATGGTGGTGGCAGCATCATGCTGTGGGGATGTTTTTCAGCGGCAGGGACTGGGAGACTAGTCAGGATCGAGGGAAAGATTAACGGAGCAAAGTACAGAGAGATACTTGATGAAAAGTATTAGGCGCTTAGGACCTCAGACTGGGGCGAAGGTTCACCTTCCAACAGGACAACAACCCTAAGCACACAGCTAAGACAACGCAGGAGTGGCTTCGGGACAAGTCTCTGAATGTCCTTGAGTGGCCCAGCCAGAGCCCGGACTTGAACCCGATCGAACATCTCTGGAGAGACCTGAAAATAGCTGTGCCGCGACGCTCCCCATCCAACCTGACAGAGCTTGAGAGGATCTGCAGAGAAGAATGGAAGAAACTCCCCAAATACAGGTGTGCCAAGCTTGTAGTGTCATACCCAAGAAGACTCAAGGCTGTAATCGCTGCCAAAGGTGCTTCAAAAAAAGTACTGAGTAAAGGGTCTCAATATTTATGTAAATGTGTTATTTCCATATTTTCTTTTAAAACCTGTTTTTGCTTTGTCATTATGGGGTATTGTGTGTAGATTGATGAAGGGAAACATTTTTGAAATCCATTTTTAGAATAAGGCTGTAAAAGGCAAGGGGTCTGAATACTTTCCGAATGCACTGTATATTAATACACTATTATAGTAGTATGGTATACACTGAGTGTACAAAACATTAAGAACACCTGCTCTTTCCATGACATAGACTGACCAGGTGAAAGCTATGATCTCTTATTGATGCCACTTGTTAAATCCACTTCAATCAGTGTAGATGAAGGGGAGGAGACAGGTTAAAGAAGGATTTTTAAGCCTTGAGACAATTGAGGCATGGATTGCGTATGTGTGCCATTCAGAGGGTGAATGGTGTGACAGCATTTACCTGATTTGTTGGATATTTAACAATGATTTACTTAACAAACAGTAAGACATGTCTGTTCTACTAATGCTGTGTTTCATGGTCTCCACTCTAACTCCCTGCAGCTAATCTGGGCATATGGTCACTAGAGATAGCTTCTGCTGACAATTGATTTACAGCCTACATCCCATAGACAAGATGTGGTGTATGTTTAACCAGATAATAATAATAATAATAATAATAATAATAATATGCCATTTAGCAGACGCTTTTACTTAAAGCGACTTACAGTCATGCGTGCATACATTTTTTGTGTATGGGTGGTCCCGGGGATCGAACCCACTACCATGACGTTACAAGCGCTGTGCTCTACCAGCTGAGCTACAGAGAGAGCCTGGAGGAACTGAACAAACGCCTCAGTATTCCTAATTATCCTGGAATCTGGGCCTCAGTATTCCTAATTATCCTGGCATCTGGGCCTCAGTATCCCTAATTATCCTGGCATCTGGGCCTCAGTATTCCTAATTATCCTGGCATCTGGGCCTCAGTATTCCTAATTATCCTGGCATCTGGGCCTCAGTATTCCTAATTATCCTGGCATCTGGGCCTCAGTATTCCTAATTAACCTGGCATCTGGGCCTCAGTATTCCTAATTATCCTGGCATCTGGGCCTCAGTATTCCTAATTATCCTGGCATCTGGGCCTCAGTATTCCTAATTATCCTGGCATCTGGGCCTCAGTATTCCTAATTATCCTGGCATCTGGGCCTCAGTATTCCTAATTAACCTGGCATCTGGGCCTCAGTATTCCTAATTATCCTGGCATCTGGGCCTCAGTATTCCTAATTATCCTGGCATCTGGGCCTCAGTATTCCTAATTATCCTGGCATCTGGGCCTCAGTATTCCTAATTATCCTGGCATCTGGGCCTCAGTATTCCTAATTATCCTGGCATCTGGGCCTCAGTATTCCTAATTATCCTGGCATCTGGGCCTCAGTATTCCTAATTATCCTGGCATCTGGGAAACTAAGACGAGGTGGGGTTAAAAATAACACCAGAGGCAGACGACCAGGAGATGAACCCAAAGTGGCTTATAGTGCCCCCAATCTGCATGGAAGGGGTGGAACCAGCCATGACTAAGCATTTCTGTGTTTTCATTATTAGTTAAGCTCTCGGCAACACACATTCAGAGTGTGCGGTCGACGGCTTCATTATTGCAATAATTAATCGATGTTAAATAAAGATGATTGATTGAATAGTTGTCTAAGCCTCTCTCAGTACTAACATTTCTACGACAATGGGCAAGACAAAATAGTTAAGTGCCTTTGAACAGGGTATGGTAGTAGGTGCATGGCGCACCGGTTTGAATGTTTTGTACACTCAGTGTATATTTAGTACAGTATACTGACAGTGCTGGTTCATGATCATGCGTGTGGAGATGCGGCTCATGTAGAAGCGATCCAGGAAGTACTGGATGTTCTGATTGGTCACGGGGTCGGAGCCGAAGGCCTCCTTGTACTCCACCACGCCCTGTGCCATGGTGGGGACCACGTTGTTGTGGCGGTTCCTGATGTTCACCAGCGTCTCAGTGAACCTGAGGGGAGACAGGAGAGGGGAGAGGAAAGGTTTTTTAAGGCTGGGTCTTAAGTTCACAACTCAGCACATTCCAACACCTACCATAAAAGGAACCTAAGGTATGTAGCTGGGTGGATAGATGTCAACCTTAATTCATTCATCCATCCGTTCATCCATTCATTCACTGACACTGCAAGGTTCCTACCAGCTCAAAACCATATTTTGCAAAAGCTTGGAAATCATTCTATTCTGTATGCAGTAAAGAGAGCCAGAGGTATGGTGGAAGCCTTTATCCATCAGATCACATTCCATTTCAGATTAAGATTACAGATCATAATCAATCCATTATTCAGTTAAAGAAAGTAGCTATTAATAGGCCGAGCTTAGAGAAATAATATATTTGAATGAATTAACTATGACTCAGTTATCTAATGAGATGTGCTGAACAGTAGCAAGACAAGGCTACTACCCATCTACTGGATGTGTGTGTAATTGACTTACTTCTTCAGGATCTTTTTATCATTGGGCTCTTCCTCCAGGAAGCCCACTAGCTCCATGAGACTTGTTGCATACCTGTAGGAATACAACACAGAAGACTGGTTAGTTTACACAGGGGAAAAATAATGCATCATTCATAAAGGCTTTATAGAGCGTTCATACATAGTATTCTTAAAGCAGCCTCCAGTATCTAGAGTGCATTCGAAAAGTATTCAGACCCCTTGACTTTTTCCACATTTTGATACGTTTTTTTGTTTATATATTTTTTTGTCTTTTTATTTGTTATTATTATTTTATTTTTTTGTCATTTAGCAGACGCTCTTATCCAGAGCGACTTATTACATTATTTTATTTTAATTTTTTCATACTGGCCCCCCGTGGGAAACGAACCCACAACCCTGGCGTTGCAAACGCCATGCTCTACCAACTGAGCTACATCCCTGCCGGCCATTCCCTCCCCTACCCTGGACGACGCTGGGCCAATTGTGCGCCGCCCCATGGGTCTCCCGGTCGCGGCCGGCTACGACAGAGCCTGGATTCGAACCAGGATCTCTAGTGGCACAGCTAGCACTGTGATGCAGTGCCTTAGACCACTGCACCACTCGGGAGGTTACAGCCTTATTCTAAAATGGATTAAATTGTGTTTTTTCCCTCATCAAATCTACACACAATACCCCATAATGACAAAGCAAAAACAGGTTTTTAGAAATGTTTGCAAATGTATTACAAATAAAAAACTGAAATATCACATTTACATAAGTATTCAGACACTTTACTCAGTACTTTGTTGAAGCACCTTTGGCAGCAATTACAGCCTTGAGACTTTTTGGGTATGACGCTACAAGCTTCGCACACCTGTATTTGGGGAGTTTCTCCCATTCTTCTTTGCATATCCTCTCAAGCTCTGTCAGGTTGGATGGGGTGTGTCGCTGCACAGCTATTTTTAGGTCTCTCCAGTCCGGGCTCTGGCTGGACAACTCAAGGACATTCAGAGACTTGTACCGCAGCCACTCCTGCATTGTCTTGGCTGTGTGCTTAGGGTCATTGTCCTGTTGGAAAGTGAATCTTAGCCCTAGTCTGAGGTCCTGAGTGCTCTGGAGCAGGTTTTCATCAAGGATCTCTCATCAAGGATCTCTCTGTTCATCTTTCCCTTGATCCTGACTAGTCTCCCAGTCCTTGCCGCTGAAAAACATCCCCACAGCATGATGCTGCCATCACCATGCTTCACCGTAGGGATGGTATTGGCAAGGTGATGAGCGGTGCCTGGTTTCCTCCAGACGTGACACTTAGCATTCAGGCCAAAGAGTTCAATCTTGGTTTCATCAGACCAGAGAATCTTGTTTCTCATGGTCTGAGAGTCCTTTTGTAGCTGTAGGTTCCTTTTGGCAAACTCCAAGCAGGCTGTCATGTGCCTTTCACTGAGGAGTGGCTTCCATCTGGCCACTCTACTATAAAGGCCTGATTGGTGGAGTGCTGCAGAGATGGTTGTCCTTCTGGAAGGTTCTCCCATCTCCACAGAGGAACTCTAGAACTCTGTCAGAGTGACCATCGGGTTCTTGGTCACCTCCATGACCAAGGCCCTTCTCCCCCGATTGCTCAGTTTGGCCGGGCGGCCAGCTCTAGGAAGAGTCTGGTGGTTTCAAACTTCTTCCATTTAAGAATGATGGAGGCCACTGTGTTCTTGGGGACCTTCAATGCTGCAGACATGTTTTGGTACACTTCCCCAGATCTGTGCGTCGACACAATCCTGTCTCTGAGCTCTACGGATAGTCCTTCAACCTCATGGCATGGTTTTTGCTCTGACATGCACTATCAACTGTGGGACCTTATATAGACAGGTGTGTGCCTTTCCAAAACATCTCAAGGATGATCAATGGAAACAGGATGCACCTTAGGTCAATTTCGAGTCTCATAGGAAAGGGTCTGAATACTTATGTAAATAAGGTATTTCTGTTTTTTATTTTTTATAAATTTGCAAACATTTCCAAAAACCTGTTTTCACTTTGTCATTATGGGGTATTGTGTGTAGATTGATGAGGAAAACATTTAATTTAATCAATTTCAGAATAAGGCTGTAACGTAACAAAATGTGGAAAAAGTGAAAGAGTCTGAATACTTTCCGAATGCACTGTATGCCGCAATAGTCTATGTGCCGGGGGACTAGGGTCAGTCTGTTATATCTGGTGTAATTCTCCTGTCTTATCTGGTGTCCTGTGTGAATTGAAGAATGCTCCCTCTAATTATCTCCCTCTCTCCCTCCCCTCCCGGAGGACCTGAGGCCTAGGACCATGCCTCACTACCTGACCTGATGACTCCAGGCTGTCCCCAGTCCACCTGGTCGTGCTGCTGCTCCAGTTTCAACTGTTCTGCCTGCGACTATGGAATCCTGACCTGTTCACCGGACGTGCTACCTTGTCCCAGAGCTGCCGTTTTCAACTCTCGCTCTCTCTCCCTCACTCTCTCTCCCCCGCACCTGCTGTCTCACCTCTGAATGCTCGGCTATGAAAAGCCAACTGACATTTACTCCTGAGGTACTGACCTGTTGCACCCTCTACAACCACTGTGATTATTATTTGACCCTGCTGGTCATCTATGAACATTTGAACATCTTGAAGAACAATTTGGCCTTTAATGGCCATGTACTCTTATAATCTCCACCCGGCACAGCCAGAAGAGGACTGGCCACCCCTCAGAGCCTGGTTCCTCTCTAGGTTTCTATCTAGGTTCCTGCCTTTCTAGGGGTTTTTCCTAGCCACTGTGCTTCTACATATGCATTGCTTGCTGTTTGGGGTTTTATGCTGGTTTCCTGTATAGCACTTTGTGACATCTGCTGATGTAAAAAGGGCTTTATAAATACATTTGATTTGATAGAGCATTCATTAAGCATTTATAAGCAAAGTGCTTGGGATTGTAGCATGACATTTGCTTATGAATGAATGATTTCTGAAGTATCTACAGGCATAATAAAGGTTATATGAATGCTTCAATACACCTTTAAAGTTGCTTCCAAAGAGGGGCCGAAATAAAGGTCTTCAGTGAATTCTGCCATGAGAATATGGCCAATAGAAGCCAGAAACCAGGGCAAAGATCACTTATTTCCTTCAGCTAATCACTTTTGACTGTTCCGTTCCTCGTTGACTGTTCCGCTCCTCGTTGACTGTTCCGTTCCTCGTTGACTGTTCCGTTCCGCGTTGACTGTTCCGTTCCGCGTTGACTGTTCCGTTCCTCGTTGACTGTTCCGTTCCTCGTTGACTCCTGGAGTTCCACCATTGAAAATCTCAGAATTCTATTTGGGAACTGACTCTGACTCTCTTGTGGTGACCATGGAAACCACAGGGTGTGTTTATACATGCCATAATAACTAGGGATACTTGTGACTGGAGATAGGCCTATGGAAAAACCCACAGCCTAATCTGGATATGAAAAGTAGCCTCAATAGAGTAGTGATGACGTGGACAGCTACATTTAGACCCAGTTTATAAATATATATCTGCCGTACCATTACATTTCCAATAACGCCAGCACATACAGTAGGGTTCTGTACTGGTCACCTATCACAGCGTCAGTGTCCCAAATGTTACCCTATTCCCAATATAGTGCACTACTTTTGACAAGG
Organism: Coregonus lavaretus; assembly: GCF_964263955.1. Classification (NCBI taxonomy): domain Eukaryota; kingdom Metazoa; phylum Chordata; class Actinopteri; order Salmoniformes; family Salmonidae; genus Coregonus; species Coregonus lavaretus. The sequence goes on along the minus strand of NC_139994.1, from coordinate 9,550,996 downwards.
GCCCATAGGGCAACGGTCAAAAGTAGTGCACTATGTAGGGAATAGGGTGCCATTTGGGACTAACGATAAGTTATTGCCCTATTTCAGAGGTTCAACTATGCTGTACTTGACCTGACATTACATAATAGCTAGCTGATGGTTTTACCCAACTAGGAAATAGCCAAAATCATTTCTCAAAAGTGGTGAAGTAACATATCATAGATATCACTAGCACTCAGCAATCAACTCCATTTACCAAACGACAAATACCTCTATGACTGTCACTCACTCACTAATACAGACTTGATGCACATTGTAGTCCACAATTGTTCATGGCGGCTACACTTCTGATGATCCTGTCTCACACAGCCTCCTGTTCCAATGTGATGACACATGACAATGTTCCAGGTCACATTGTCTCTCTGTACACGTTTGCAGCCTACTTGACAGACAGAGATTTGAGACAGCTGGCAACCCTGCCATGTAGGCTGCAGGCCATACACCCATACCTCTCACTGGGGCAGTACAGTAAGATAGTCTACGCATGGTTGTGGTCGGCAGGATAATAACATCCTATAGAGTCTGTTGGAATAGGCAATATCACCTACAGTATATAGCTGTTCAAGATAAGACATTTATCATATATATTTCAGACTAGTGCAGAGAGCAGTGCTTGAATTGGGAAGAAGCTCACCGGAACCTCAAAATGTTCTACGGCTTGAGTTCCTGCACCTCTTAAAGAATATTAGCTCAAAAGTATTGTGGAGTTCCATCACCTAAATAAAAACTGTACTGGCACCCAAAATGAGTACTGGCACCTATTTCCTATGTTATAACATTACTGTACCAGCTGTAGTGAGGGGTGTTATAACATTACTGTACCAGCTGTAGTGAGGGGTGTTATAACATTACTGTACCAGCTGTAGTGAGGGGTGTTATAACATTACTGTACCAGCTGTAGTGAGGGGTGTTATAACATTACTGTAGCAGCTGTAGTGAGGGGTGTTATAACATTACTGTAGCAGCTGTAGTGAGGGGTGTTATAACATTACTGTACCAGCTGTAGTGAGGGGTGTTATAACATTACTGTACCAGCTGTAGTGAGGGGTGTTATAACATTACTGTAGCAGCTGTAGTGAGGGGTGTTATAACATTACTGTACCAGCTGTAGTGAGGGGTGTTATAACATTACTGTACCAGCTGTAGTGAGGGGTGTTATAACATTACTGTAGCAGCTGTAGTGAGGGGTGTTATAACATTACTGTAGCAGCTGTAGTGAGGGGTGTTATAACATTACTGTAGCAGCTGTAGTGAGGGGTGTTATAACATTACTGTAGCAGCTGTAGTGAGGGGTGTTATAACATTACTGTAGCAGCTGTAGTGAGGGGTGTTATAACATTACTGTAGCAGCTGTAGTGAGGGGTGTTATAACATTACTGTAGCAGCTGTAGTGAGGGGTGTTATAACATTACTGTACCAGCTCTGTAGCAGCTGTAGTGAGGGGTGTTATAACATTACTGTAGCAGCTGTAGTGAGGGGTGTTATAACATTACTGTAGCAGCTGTAGTGAGGGGTGTTATAACATTACTGTAGCAGCTGTAGTGAGGGGTGTTATAACATTACTGTACCAGCTGTAGTGAGGGGTGTTATAACATTACTGTACCAGCTCTGTAGCAGCTGTAGTGAGGGGTGTTATAACATTACTGTACCAGCTCTGTAGCAGCTGTAGTGAGGGGTGTTATAACATTACTGTACCAGCTGTAGTGAGGGGTGTTATAACATTACTGTAGCAGCTGTAGTGAGGGGTGTTATAACATTACTGTAGCAGCTGTAGTGAGGGGTGTTATAACATTACTGTACCAGCTGTAGTGAGGGGTGTTATAACATTACTGTACCAGCTGTAGTGAGGGGTGTTATAACATTACTGTAGCAGCTGTAGTGAGGGGTGTTATAACATTACTGTACCAGCTGTAGTGAGGGGTGTTATAACATTACTGTAGCAGCTCTGTAGCAGCTGTAGTGAGGGGTGTTATAACATTACTGTACCAGCTGTAGTGAGGGGTGTTATAACATTACTGTAGCAGCTGTAGTGAGGGGTGTTATAACATTACTGTACCAGCTGTAGTGAGGGGTGTTATAACATTACTGTAGCAGCTGTAGTGAGGGGTGTTATAACATTACTGTAGCAGCTGTAGTGAGGGGTGTTATAACATTACTGTAGCAGCTGTAGTGAGGGGTGTTATAACATTACTGTACCAGCTGTAGTGAGGGGTGTTATAACATTACTGTAGCAGCTGTAGTGAGGGGTGTTATAACATTACTGTAGCAGCTGTAGTGAGGGGTGTTATAACATTACTGTAGCAGCTGTAGTGAGGGGTGTTATAACATTACTGTAGCAGCTGTAGTGAGGGGTGTTATAACATTACTGTAGCAGCTGTAGTGAGGGGTGTTATAACATTACTGTACCAGCTGTAGTGAGGGGTGTTATAACATTACTGTACCAGCTCTGTAGCAGCTGTAGTGAGGGGTGTTATAACATTACTGTACCAGCTCTGTAGCAGCTGTAGTGAGGGGTGTTATAACATTACTGTAGCAGCTGTAGTGAGGGGTGTTATAACATTACTGTAGCAGCTGTAGTGAGGGGTGTTATAACATTACTGTAGCAGCTGTAGTGAGGGGTGTTATAACATTACTGTACCAGCTGTAGTGAGGGGTGTTATAACATTACTGTACCAGCTCTGTAGCAGCTGTAGTGAGGGGTGTTATAACATTACTGTACCAGCTCTGTAGCAGCTGTAGTGAGGGGGTGCTGAGAAGCTTGTCAGGGAGGAAGTCAATCTCCTTCATGATGTTGGCCAGCCGGACAGGAAGCTCCTGACGCAGGAACACAAAGGACGTCTTCTCACAGGCATTGGCCGAGCCTGCAGTCACATGACACACACAGGACACATCTGGGTTGTATTCATTGTGGGTACACCATAGCAAAACATTATCAAATGGAAAACAAGCGTTGGTTTCTCATTGGACCAGTTCAGGTAGTCCCTCCCTGTTTCAGTCCCAGGGATAGGCTACTAACTGAAAATCACAAGAAAGGAGGTCATACAGTACATGCACTGTTGTGTAAATGTTTAAGACAATGTGAAGACCTTGAACTGGTTTGTTCTGGCAGCAGTATTATGTCATGTTTTCACCCGAGAACATGGGTCAAGTGCTATCTAAGAGTAAAGGATGAACCGGGTATTTATTTCCCCTTGCTGTATTCCAAACCATCCCAGTGAAGTATCCTATCATTAGGGATTTGATACAATATCGAAGTCTGTACATTTTGAACTACTGTATTGCAGTCATTCTCTAATTTCAGGCGTCAGGACAGGAGAAGGGAAATACAATGGGAATCACAGTCTGGTTAGGTAGCTACATCCATATACAGCAGTAACATGATAAGGAAGAATAGAGCTGAAAGTATGTTTGTCAAAGCTTCAGCAGAGAGTTCCTCTGTGATCAGGGAGCACATACCGTACAGTATACTGGTCAGTGACAGCGGTCAATGCACCACAACAAACATTCTAGCTACTTTGATAATGCAACAAGTGGTACTTGTTGTGCTATGGATTCAGAATTAACGTGGACAGTATTATTGTTTAGCCGTGTTATTATGACAGGACAGGGATGAAAACTTACCAAAGTCTATGAATTGCTTCATTGACAGCGGCGATGGTGAGAACTTGGAAAACCTATCCACTAGTGCTTGTTTAGGTATGGAGCTGTTCCTTAGCAAAAATTGCGTGAACTTCATGGTTGCAACAAATTCAAATTGAAGTCCCGAGACAGTCGGATTGTTGTGTCAGGCCACGATGCCCTTTCTTGTCATCAGCAGCAAGCGCCAGTCTCGCAGACGTTGAAGAAGCTTGCTTGCTAGCTAGCTTGCTAGCCACCAAGGCCAAGGGCAATATCAATGCGTTAAATTGACATATTCAAAACCATTGTCAATGAAACACAATACATTTCCCGAACAGTGCCCAATGTCTTTGCATCTCATAAACGTTCATCAAGCTACCTACAAAATTTCAGAATTCACGAATGCTCCTCCCAAGACCGACCTCTGTGTTGTTGATGAAGTTTGGATTTGATTGGCATTAGCTTTGACCAATGAAAGATCACTACGCTAGTTTTGGGGCGGGATTTGATCTGTTTTGATCTTAAATAATTGCCCCAACGCATCTCAAGAAAGAAATAAGCATGTGCAAACAGAAAAACCCATCAAATCCAAATTACGTATTAATTATTATATCATATACCGGTATATGAAACAAGTTTTTGAGTCAAATAAATATAAATCTGACAGCCCCGGCCGTGTCCCCGTACCCTTCTCTAAATGGCCTGTAGATGACGACATTGTAACAGCTAATTCAAAGCGGCACATTGCACTGATACAATTTTTTTTGGCAAAAGAAGGTGGGATTTCCTCCTCCTCCTGATATTCTGAAGGAGGAATGCTGCATCATGCACCTGTTTTATCTTTTATTTAGGTCATCTAGCGCGAATATGCTTGATTTTAGCTACTGACAGTAATATCATCTGAACTGAAACGACCTCTTTTTACCATACATCCGAGGTTTGTTGGTTAAATATCATTAGAGAAATAATGTGGTGATTTGCCGGGGGTGTAGCAGCCGCGTGAAACAGCATCTTTCTTTGCAAGTGACACATTATCATCATCATCGTCATCCATAGGGAAAGAAAGAGCAGGTATGACAAGTCTTTACGAGGCAATATAATTATTTATTACATACATTTGTAGCATGTGTGTCATTTGTGGTCGTCTATTTGCTATTTTGCTGGGTGTTTCTGTATGGCTTTGGATCGTGGGAAGAAGAGGCGCATTGAAAAATGACGTAATTGCTAATACCCAATGTATCCTTACCTATATGTGTGTTAAAGGGGAAAACATAATTTTCTCCACTCCGAAGGGGTACAGTAGTTGCATCTTATGCATTGCCAATTGCTACCTACTGCGTCTGTTCATTTGAATTGTATTGTTTTGTGTGTCAAGTATTTCAATAAAGTGTTTATTTTATCCTCCACTTTTGTTCATTACCTATTTTATTCGGCTGTATTCCCTCCTGTCTGCTCAGCCCAGCATTGTCTCACAATGGAGAGACATTGGCCTTCCTCAATGATGCTATTTACATCACACAACTGTACTAGAATAAATACATTGCATGTACTTGGGCGTGTTTCAGATCCAAACCTGGCCGTTTTGGGAGTATCAACTTAATGCAATGCCTTGCTTATGGTGTCATTGTCCTTTTACTATAATTCAATATTCAGATTTTGTATTGTTACCAAATTAGCCAACCCTTGCCCTTGCATTGGTGGTGCCTTCAAGTGAAGTATGATTATTTAGTATTGTCCCTACCACAATACATTGACCGGGAGATGCAGGTAGATGATGGACTTATTTATCCCCTGAATTGTTAGGGAATATGGATCATGTTACAGGCCAAACAGAAAGAAACGGAAGACCCAGGGCCACACCCAGTAGCAGTTCTCTAGTGCAGAAGGTACATTGCATCCTTGTGTGACATTCCTTCTTTCCAAGCTCAATAGGAAACAATGGCGGACAAAAGTGACATAAAAGCCGAGCTAGAGCGCAAAAAGCAGCGCCTAGCTCAGATCAGGGAGGAGAAGAAGAGGAAGGAGGAGGAAAGGAAAAAGAAAGAGGTAAGGTGGGAAGAAAGTGAGTAGACCCACTCTTTAAAGCTCATCCCTGTCTGTCCATAGTGAAGCTGAGCCATAGACCTCATCATGCTAATATCCTATTGCGAACTAATGTACTACATTTGTGTGTGTGTGTGTGTGTGTGTGTGTGTATATATATACCTGCTTTTTCCATGACATAGACTGACCAGGTGAAAGCTATGATCCCTTATTGATGTCACTTGTTAAATCCACTTCAATCAGTGTAGATGAAGGGGAGGAGACAGGTTAAAGAAAGGATTTTTAAGCCTTGAGACAATTAAGACATGGATTGTGTATGTGTGCCATTCAGAGGGTGAATGGGCAAGACAATAGATTTAAGTGCCTTTGAACGGGGAATGGTAGTAGGTGCCAGGCGCACCGGTTTGTGTCAAGATCTGCAACGCTGCTGGGTTTTTCATGCTCAACAGTTTCTCGTTTGTATCAAGAATGGTCCACAACTCAAAGGACATCCAGCCAACTTGACACAAATGTGGGAAGCATTGGAGTCAACATGGGCCAGCATCCCTGTGGAACGCCCCGACGAATTGAGGCTGTTCTGAGGGCAGAAAGGGCGTGTGTAACTCAATATTAGGAAGGTGTTCCTAATGTTTGGTATACTCAGTGTGTGTGTGTGTGTGTGTATGTATGTGTGTGTGTGTGTGTACAGACAGAGACGCAGCAGAAGGCTGAAGCTGCCCCAGTGGACTCCGACTTGGACCGGAAGCGCAGAGAGACTGAGGCCCTCCTACAGAGCATTGGCATCTCCCCAGAACCCCCACTAGGTACACAGACACACACACTGCACAACACAACTAAAATTAGTTAGGGATGAGCTCCTCAAACAAAGTTACAGTTAGTGTTTCTGTGAGGCAGAAACCATAGAAATAAGAATGAATAGAAAGGGTGTCTCCATTCAAGTCAATGATGGCATAATGGGTAGACTGGCAGCCATTTTGAGTGTACCCATGCCAGGAAGTAAAATCAAGAAATGTACCCTTCAATCTGTGCTGTGATTTGTTCAGTCAACTCAACTGAAATTACAAAAAATCCATTCCATTGCATGAGCCACATCAGTTAGCATCATTTGAATTAACATTCTACATTACCATGGCAATCCAGCATCAGTTGATACAGTATAACATTCCAAAATACAGTGGAAATGTTTGCATCACAATACCAGGCAGCCATTCGGAGTGACCCATGAGTTTACCAGTCAATTGCCAGGGTTAGAGCTTCCAAGTCCGTTCTAGTCATTCTTATTTCTATGGCAGAAACCATCATCATATATATGGTGAGCTGTAATGGAACAAACATATGTTCTGTTCTTCCTTTTATCTATATACAGTATATGTGCTTGCTACTGTTGCATGCGACAAGAGTTGAATTTGCCGTTTTACTTTTACACATCTGTAATATCCAGTGTTTTTGTGTGTGTTTTTTTTTTTACACATGATCATTACTTGTTTCTCAAGTTCACTTTTCTATTTCCTCACAATGTCTAAAATAAATTGAAATATTTTAGAATTCACATGTGAGAAAATCTTAAAATGTCATACCATTAATTTAATTTCTGTGAAAGTTCGTCCTCCATGATGTTATGCACATGCTCTCAATTTTTATTTCTAACAATTTCATACCTTTTCCATTTCATCTTATCTTTCCTATGTTTTTTATTTGATTTATTTCCTCATGTGTGGTGCTATCTTGAACCTAAAGGGGTTCTTCGGCTGGCCCCATAACATAACCCTTTGAAGAACCTTTTTTGGTTCCAGGTAGAACTCTTTCCACAGAGGGTTCTACATGGAACCCAAAAGGGTTCTACCTGGAACCAAAAAGGTTTATCCTATGGGGACAGCCGAATAACCCTTTTGGAATCCTTTTTTCTAAGAGTGTAGTATTTTATGAGCACTTTATCTATGCCCAGGTGTTTCCTCAAGCCCATGATATTGAGGTGGAGTTGTTGTATGCAAATATATGTGGAGAACATCCACATTTTCACATTGAAATTATGGGCTTAACAACAGTTGAAAACATACTGTTTCTCACTACCCTCATAATGTAAGTTTAAAAAGGTATTTGTCAGTGTTCTCTAGTGGTACAATATTGTAACAACACCTTGATCGCAACATGACCTTTTGGTTGTTGTACAACAGTGGCTTTTGTCAATGAAACCTTCCAATTGTCACGATCGTCGGGAACAGAGGACCAAGGCGCAGCGTTGAATGCAAACATACTTATTTAATAATTCACGAACAAAACAACAAACGATAACGTGACGTCCACGGTCTAACACAAACCACACTGGAACAAGATCCCACAACACTGGGAAAACAGCCTGTCTAAATATGGTTCCCAATCAGAGACAACCAGCAACAGCTGACACTCGTTGCCTCTGATTGAGAACCACTCTGGCCAACATAGAAATACAAGCACTAGAATGGACACAACGAGCACAAAACATAAAGAACACTCACACCCTGGCTCAATATACCAGCGTCCCCAGAGCAAGGGCGTGACAGTACCCCCCCCCCCCCCCCCCCCCCCAAAGGCGCGGACTCTGATCGCGCAAACAGAACACCACAGGGGAGGGACCGGGTGGGCACTCCGCCTTGGCGGCGGATCCGGCTCTGGGCATGTTCCCCACTCCCTCTCTAACCCCCCACAGTACCCCTGGTCCGGTCTGGCCCTGCTGGCCGGAGCTGGACTGAACACTGGTGGAGCGGATTGCTCTAGCTCCGATGTGGAGCAGCTGACCGGTACCGGACCAGGCACCGGTGGAACAGGCACGGGCTGTGCCGGACTGACGACGCACACCACTGGCTTGGTGTGGGGAGCAGGAACAGGCCGAGCCGGGCTGACGAAGCGCACCACTGACTTGGTGCGGAGAGCAGGAATGGACCGGGCCGGGCTGGCGATGCGCACCACTGACTTGGTGCGGGGAGCAGGAACAGGCCGGGCCGGGCTGGCGACGCGCACCATAGGCTTGGTGCGGGGAGCAGGAACAGGCCGGGCCGGGCTGGCGACGCGCACCATAGGCTTGGTGCGGGGAGCAGGAACAGGCCGGACCGGGCTGGCGACGCGCACCATAGGCTTGGTGCGGGGAACAGGAACAGGCCGGACCGGGCTGGCGACGCGCACCACAGGCTCGATGCGGGGAGCAGGAACAGGCCGGACCGGGTTGGCGACGCGCACCACAGGCTCGATGCGAGGAACAGGAACAGGCCGGTCCGTACTGGGGACACACACCACTGGCCCTACGCGGGGATCAGGAACGGGCCGGACCGGACTGGTAACACACCCCAGTACCTCTCGCCGTGCCTCTACACTTTCCTTCCCCTTTGTGACCAGTGGCCCCCGTAACCTGGCAGCCTCCTCTGCCAACCCGCTGGACCGCTCTATCGCGGCCTCCTGCTGCCCCGTCGTCCACGGCGTGAGCCCCCCCCTAAACATTTTCTGGGCTTGTCTCTCCCCCGTGGACCAGGCCTCCATGGTTCTCGCCCACCTTTCGCCCTTCTGCTTCCAAGTCAAGCCCCTCTCTTCCTCACACGGCTTGACCCAGTCGAGGAGGCGAAGGAGATCCGCTAGAGATCTCCCTGGCGATGGCTCCTGGACACGCTGCTTGGTCCAGTCTTGGTGGGATCTTCTGTCACGATCGTCGGGAACAGAGGACCAAGGCGCAGCGTTGAATGCAAACATACTTATTTAATAATTCACGAACAAAACAACAAACGATAACGTGACGTCCACGGTCTAACACAAACCACACTGGAACAAGATCCCACAACACTGGGAAAACAGCCTGTCTAAATATGGTTCCCAATCAGAGACAACCAGCAACAGCTGACACTCGTTGCCTCTGATTGAGAACCACTCTGGCCAACATAGAAATACAACCACTAGAATGGACACAACGAGCACAAAACATAAAGAACACTCACACCCTGGCTCAATATACCAGCGTCCCCAGAGCAAGGGCGTGACAGTACCCCCCCCCCCCCCCCCCCCCCAAAGGCGCGGACTCTGATCGCGCCAACAGAACACCACAGGGGAGGGACCGGGTGGGCACTCCGCCTTGGCGGCGGATCCGGCTCTGGGCATGATCCCCACTCCCTCTCTAACCCCCCACAGTACCCCTGGTCCGGTCTGGCCCTGCTGGCCGGAGCTGGACTGAACACTGGTGGAGCGGATTGCTCTAGCTCCGACGTGGAGCAGCTGACCGGTACCGGACCAGGCACCGGTGGAACAGGCACGGGCTGTGCCGGACTGACGACGCACACCACTGGCTTGGTGTGGGGAGCAGGAACAGGCCGAGCCGGGCTGACGAAGCGCACCACTGACTTGGTGCGGAGAGCAGGAATGGACCGGGCCGGGCTGGCGACGCGCACCACTGACTTGGTGCGGGGAGCAGGAACAGGCCGGGCCGGGCTGGCGACGCGCACCATAGGCTTGGTGCGGGGAGCAGGAACAGGCCGGGCCGGGCTGGCGACGCGCACCATAGGCTTGGTGCGGGGAGCAGGAACAGGCCGGACCGGGCTGGCGACGCGCACCATAGGCTTGGTGCGGGGAACAGGAACAGGCCGGACCGGGCTGGCGACGCGCACCACAGGCTCGATGCGAGGAACAGGAACAGGCCGGGCCGTACTGGGGACACACACCACTGGCCCTACGCGGGGATCAGGAACGGGCCGGACCGGACTGGTAACACACCCCAGTACCTCTCGCCGTGCCTCTACACTTTCCTTCCCCTTTGTGACCAGTGGCCCCCGTAACCTGGCAGCCTCCTCTGCCAACCCGCTGGACCGCTCTATCGCGGCCTCCTGCTGCCCCGTCGTCCACGGCGTGAGCCCCCCCCTAAACATTTTCTGGGCTTGTCTCTCCCCCGTGGACCAGGCCTCCATGGTTCTCGCCCACCTTTCGCCCTTCTGCTTCCAAGTCAAGCCCCTCTCTTCCTCACACGGCTTGACCCAGTCGAGGAGGCGAAGGAGATCCGCTAGAGATCTCCCTGGCGATGGCTCCTGGACACGCTGCTTGGTCCAGTCTTGGTGGGATCTTCTGTCACGATCGTCGGGAACAGAGGACCAAGGCGCAGCGTTGAATGCAAACATACTTATTTAATAATTCACGAACAAAACAACAAACGATAACGTGACGTCCGCGGTCTAACACAAACCACACTGGAACAAGATCCCACAACACTGTGGGAAAACAGCCTGTCTAAATATGGTTCCCAATCAGAGACAACCAGCAACAGCTGACACTCGTTGCCTCTGATTGAGAACCACTCTGGCCAACATAGAAATACAACCACTAGAACGGACATAACGAGCACAAAACATAAAGAACACTCACACCCTGGCTCAATATACCAGCGTCCCCAGAGCCAGGGCGTGACACCAATGACCAATGAAAGCCATGATTGCTTTGACTTGAATCGTAAATGAGGAATCCACTTGACTTTCTGTCCCCTTTGTGTTTTCATTTAATCATTATTTTTTATCACTCATTTGCTTTCAACCATTTCACCCTGTTTTTCCTTTCGGCCACCCACTGTCTCTCTGGCATTGCTTGGGTTGACCAGTCCATCCGCTGCAGCCTTTAATGTTGGATACGTGTTATTTTCATTATTTAGTCCCGAACCCCATGTCCCCATCCAAATCAGTGAGCCGACACAGCACCCCCAGTGAGACGGGAAGTCAGGACTCAGCCGATGGGGCCGCAGCCGGCAGGTAGGCAGCCATCTTGTTTATATGACTATTATTATACTTTATTATAACATATGGTTGAGTTAGAGTTACTGACCCAGATGAGGGCCAGGGCAAGAGTAACTGGAATATTGCTGAGATTATAATATAATGATTATGATGCTTATCATCCAATACATCAAGGGTGTTCTCTGAAAGATTATCATTGACTGTTTAGATTCAGTAGTATTACATTTGTTTTTGTTTTCAATGCGACTTTGAGATTCTTGTTTGTAATGAAAAGCGCTATATAAAATAAATATATTATTACTGTAGTATTACTGTAGTATTCCTGTAGTATTCTAGTGGCCCTTTGGCTGTGTCCCCTGGCTTAAAGGAATGCAAAATGCATCATATGATGCATCAAGGCAAGTCTTTGCTCTACTGAAAGTTATTTATCTTGACTGCTGACATTCACCATTTTGGGGGATTTTATTAACAGTGGACTAATGGTCAATATCTTTTTAGAGTAATATTCCTTTAATGACCTGGGGGTTGTAGTTAAGTGACCAAACACTATGAGCAGACAGTTTATCTATGCTCCTAGCTCACTCACATATCTCTCTTTGTCTCTTTGTATGGGATCTGCAGGTATAGGTAAGGACCAATGTCAGTGAGGGTTGTTGTTGGATGTTGTGTCTTGTAGCTGTGTGTTTTGATACAGTCTGTCACTGTCATTTATCTCATTCTATTATGACATAAGCACAACTCGCAAGAGAACATTTAATCTCTAAACTGTGTGATGAGAATATTATTCAGACTCAGATTTGACTTGCATATCAAACTCTCCCAAGTTACTTTTGTTTTCTGGTATTTTAAGCCCCAATCCTAATTTTTTGGGAAAGATAGTAATTTAAATGGTTAACTTTTCAGAGAGCATCCTTGGTGAGCCACAAAATGTCTTCCAAGTCCTGTACATGCTAGAATGCTCTGTAGATATCAACTTGATGCACATGATTCAACTCTCACTTCTCTGAAGATGCAGCCTCCTAATCAGAAGTCACACAGTGACATAGGGATTGATCTGGTCCGTCTGTCTGCACCCTTAGCCTGCAGACAGGTCTATAATTAAGAGCATATAATGTACTGTCAGTTTGCCTTGCAGCACAGAAAGTGAGCCCAATGTGACATGTCATGCTAGCTCAGGACCTGTCTCTGCTTTCATCCGGAAGCCCAGGATATGTTCACAGGCGTCATGCTGTGGCACTGCTGCAACCCATGTGTCATACATGCTTATGTGTCATCATAGCTCACGTTCATCTCATTCTCACACACCAAACCAGCACTGATGACTAATGCAACTGTGCTATCCAGTCCAATTGTGTGGACTGAATCAGATATCTGACACTGAGAAGGACCCCCAGAACCGCAATAGAGTACAATCCCCCTCAAGAATGGAACTCTATTCTCTGTTTGCTAAGCAGACTTCCATTACAGAGGTGAATAGTGTGTGACAGAGGATGCTGGTGGGTTAAACTATAGGAGGACAGGCTTATTGTAATGGCTGGAATGGATGGAATAAATGGAACGGTATCAACCACATCCAACATATGGAAACCTACAATGAGCCTATCCTTCTATATGTCCACCTAACAGCCTCCTCTGGTGTGTGAGGCTGCTGTCCCCATCAGGCATGGTGTGTTGGTCATCGTGACGGTGTCCCATGTTGAGTGTGTCCATTTATGACTGTGTCCCCTCTCAGGTCAGGGTTGTCTGGCGTTAGTAAGCATCAGTCACAAGCTCAGAGTGACAGGTAAGTATTTTCTACTCAGAGCAAGGAATGCTCAAGCCCAAGCTTTTCGCCCACAGACAGGACACACAAACAGAGAAACAGACATACAGACATACAGACACAGTGATACAGATAGACAGTGAATGTTATGGCAGGTGTGTTTCTGTCAGGCATAAAAAGCTACAAAGAGTTGTTTGTTCCCTCTTGGGTGACTGCTGCCTGACACCTGCTGTTTCCCTAAGCGCCGGCTTGAAAGATTTCCACTCACATGGTTCAATAGATGTCATTTCTCTGTGACGGGACTGACAATACAGTCTTTTAGGGTGGCATCCCAGTTAAGACAGTCGGGGCGAGTGACGCGGTTGACGCTTTACCACGCTCTACTAGCATTGTGCATCTGTTAAAGTGGTAATGGGCATGTTCACCATTCCTAAAAGGTATCATTGAGAAGTTTTGCGGGTAAAAAATGCTAGCTACCCTGTCACAATTTGCACTTTGGGAGATGACTTTAGAGAAAGCTCCAGTTTGTTTATAAGCCACCCTGAATGATTGTCCCACAAACAAAAGCAAGCACAGCTTTATCACTAAGCATATACTGTATAAACAAAATATATTCTTAATACATGACATATTGGTGTTATATACAGTACCAGTCAAAAGTTTGGACACACCTACTCATTCAAAGGTTTTTCTTTATTTTAACTATTTTCTACATTGTAGAATAATAGTGAAGACATCAAAACTATAAAATAACACATATGGAATCATGTAGTAACCAAAAAGTGTAAAACAAATCAAAATGTATTTTATATTTGAGATTCTTCAAATAGCCACCCTTTACCTTGAAGACAGCTTTGCACACTCTTGGCATTCTCTCAAACAGATTCATGAGGTAGTCACCTGGAATGCATTTCAATTAACAGGTGTGCCTTGTTAAAAGTTAATTTGTGGAATTTCCTTCCTTCTTAATGCGTTTGAGCCAATCAGTTGTGTTGTGAAAAGGTAGGGGGGGTATACAAAAGATAGCCCTATTTGGTAAAAGACCAAGTCCATATTATGGCAAGAACAGCTCAAATAATCAAAGAGAAATGACAGTCCATCATTACTTTAAGACATAAAGTTCAGTCAATACGGAAAATGTGAAGAACTATGAAAGTTTCTTCAAGTGCAGTCGCAAAAACCATCAAGCGCTATGATGAAACTGGCTCTCATGAGGACCGCCACAGGAAAGGAAGACCCAGAGTTACCTCTGCTGCAGAGGACAAGTTCATTAGAGTTACCAGCCTCAGAAATTGCAGCCCAAATAAGTGCTTCACAGAGTTCAACATCAACTGTTCAGAGGAGACTGCGTGAATCAGGTCTTCATGGTTGAATTGCTGCAAAGAAACTACTACTAAAGGACACCAATAAGAAGAAGAGACTCGCTTGGGCCAAGAAACACGAGCAATGGACATTAGACTGGTGGAAATCTGTCCTTTGGTCTGGAGTCCAAATTGGAGATTTTTGGTTCCAACCGCTGTGTCTTTGTGAGGCACAGTGTAGGTAAACGGATGATCTTTGCATGTGTAGTTCCCACGTGAAGCATGGAGGAGGAGGTGTGATGGTGCTTTGCTGGTGACATTGTCTGTGATTTATGTAGAATTCAAGGCACACTTAACCAGCATGGTTACCACATCAATCTGCAGTGATATGCCATCCCATCTGGTTTGGGCTTAGTGGGACGATCATTTGTTATTCAACAGGACAATGACCCAACACACCTCCAGGCTGTGTAAGGGCTATTTTACCAAGAAAGAGAGTGATGGAGTGCTGCATCAGATGACCTGGCCTCCACAATCCCCCGACCTCAACCCAATTGAGATGGTTTGGGATGAGTTGGACCGCAGAGTGAAGGAAAAGCAGCCAGCAAGTGCTCAGCGTATGTGGGAAGTCCTTAAAAGACTGTTGGAAAAGCATTCCAGGTGAAGCTGGTTGATATAATGCCAAGAGTGTGCAAAGCTGTCATCAAGACAAAGGGTGGCTACTTTGAAGAATCTCAAATATATCATATATTTTGATTTGTTTAACACTTGTTTGGTTACTACATGATTCCATATGTGTTATTTCATAGTTTTGATGTCTTCACTATTATTCTACAATGTAGAAAATAGTTAAAATAAAGAAAAACCCTTGAATGAGTAGATGTGTCCAAACTTCTGACTGGTACTGTATGTCATAAAACTGCTTTCATATGCTGAATGTGATTGTGTATTGTGACTTGTGTAGACTGTATGTGAAGATGCATACATTGTGTGCTGGTTCAATGTCCTGTATTGTTGGCACAAACTGGCATATATGAAAGATGGAAATACAAAATATCTGTTTGTAAAGCTATATATATGAAAGATTGAAGTACAACATATCTGTTTGTAAAACTATATATATGAAATATGGAAATACAACATATCTGTTTGTAAAGCTATATAAATGAAAGATGGAAGTACAACATATCTGTTTGTAAAACTATATATATGAAAGATGGAAGTACGACATATCTGTTTGTAAAGCTATATATACACTACTGGTCAGAAGTTTTAGATCACCTACTCATTTAAGGTTTTTCTTTATTTTTACTATTTTCTACATTGTAGAATAATAGTGAAGACATCAAAACTATGAAATAACGCATATGGAATCATCTAGTAACCAAAAAAGTGTTAAACAAATCCAAATATATTTTATATTTGAGATTCTTCAAATAGCCACCCTTTGCCTTGATGACAGCTCTGCACACTCTTGAGATTTTTGGTTCCATCCTCCGTGTCTTTGTGAGACACGGTGTGGGTGAAAGGATGATCAAACAGATACAGCATATCTGTTTGTAAAGCTTCTGCGCTTATGTCGCATTATGTTGGGGGATAATTTTATATTTGTCCATCCATTTGGATTTTGAAGAACAGATAATACATATTTCTATAAGACATATTGCCTTATAAATTTTTGGTCATCAAGTTGTTATTTACATAGTTATTAAACCATTTTCATATTACCATGACATTTTATACAAATGTTGTACATTGTACATTGTCCCACCATAATTTAATCTTCATCAAATATATCTTCTGATATTTTGCCAAGAATCTATAACAGGAGATAGATAGATACATGTTAAAACCTAAACATGTTCCCTATTGAAATAACCAACTGTCATGTCCCCAATAATTGATTGTGTTTGTCCTGTGTGTCTCAATGCCCTTGTATGTGTATTTTTGTCTAAAGTTATTCTGTTACGTGTGTGTGTGTGTGTGTGTGTGTGTGTGTGTGTGTGTGTGTGTGTGTGTGTGTGTGTGTGTGCGTGTTTGTGTGTGTGTGTGTGTGTGTGTGTGTGTGTGTGTGCATGCGTGTGCATGCATGTGTGAAAGTGTGGTTTGTGTCAATTCTGTTTCAATTCAGACAATCAAGGAATTAATTTAAATTCCAAATCAAGAATGGAAAAATCCCCATTGAAAAGAGGATTTGGAATCTCAAGTAATCTCCTGATTCAACAGAATTGAAATTAACTGAAATGTATCCCAACCCAGCTCAGAATGTGTTTATCTGAGGTGGCTCACCTCCTAACATGGCATGTGTTCTCCCTCCCTCCCTTGCGCCCCCTGCTGCCCACCCGAGGACCCTGCAGTGGGACACTGACCCCTCTGTTCTGCAGCTGCAGGATGACTCCGAGCTAGGGTACTTACTGGTTCCTCTCCTCTCTTTCCGTATTTTTTCCTTCTCTCTATCCTTGCTCCTCTTGGGGTGGTGTGTGGTTCAATCAGAGAAGGGCTGTCTGAACACCAGGGGTGTATTCAGAGATGTGAAACAAGCATAACATTTCAAATAGAAATACCATGAATAGAGCTGAATGTCAGATTGGCATGGCTGTTCTATGCAATATATTTCTATCTGAATGTTCCACAACATTATGCCCTACTGAATTAAGCCCTGATGAGGTACTGCAGACACAAAGGACTGAATCGCCATATTAAATGTTTGTGTTTTGTGCTACCAGTGTGTGTGTGTGTGTGTGTGTGTGTGTGTGTGTGTGTGTGTGTACTGTTGTTTGTGTGTGTGTGTGTGTTGGTCAGCAGTGCTGAAGTGTGTAGCATGATGTACTACAGTACCCATAATGCTATGTGACCCACTACTTCCTGTCTCTCTCCATCCAGGCGCAGGATGCATAGACTGGGGGCGTCTAAGATCACACAGGTGGACTTCCTACCCAGAGAGGTGGTGTCGTACTGCAAAGAGACTCAGACGCCCATCACTGGCACTACCCATCTGTCTGAGGGTGAGTGTGTAAGGTGTGCGTGCGCGTGTGTGTATATGTGTGTGTATATGTGTGTGTGTGAGTATTTTATAATTGACATAACACAGCAATATCGATTGCTCCCTCTTTACAACATACCCTCTACAAAAAAAATTAAAAAACAACACACACTCTACAGTTGTGAAAACGGAGAAGTCCACATTGATCTGATTGCCATTACTTGTCAGATGGGCTGTGGGCCTTACTGCCTGGTTTGATCCACAGTCTGTAAACCTGTCGTGATTTAAATCCATTTGACCGACACAGCCCTCCATTTCCTGAGAGAGGGAAGGAGAGAGAATAAGAGAGAGCAGAGAGTGAAAGACAAAGAGAGAGAGAGCAGGACGAGGCTTTTAAAAAATGAGATGCCTGCCTGCTTGTTTCTACTCTAGCTGCCTGGAATCAGAGAGAACATACACCGCATTGACTCCCAGCTCTAAGTAGATGCAGACTGACTGTCTGGGGGTAATACAAGATGGCTGCCGCTGTCAGAGGATCACCTGGAATGGTGGCTGTATCTGTCTCTAACTGTGTCTCTGTCTCATCCGACTGAATTGGAACTGAGACACTACATTTGGATTCTGTTTAGTCTAGATTTGGTTTGAAATAAAATGTTTTGGAATATTTAATGCATTTAATGTGAAATTGGTATACAGTTGAAGTCAGAAATGTACATACACTTAGGTTGGAGTCATTAAAACTTGTTTTTCAACCATTCCACAAATTTCTTGTTAACAAACTATAGTTTTGGCAAATCGTTTAGGACATCGACTTTGTGCATGACACAAGTAATGTTTTCCAACAATTGTTTACAGACTTATAATTCACTGTATCACAATTCCAGTGGGTCAGAAGTTTACATACACTAAGTTGACTGTACCTTTAAACAGCTTGGAAAATTCCAGAAAATGATGTCATGACTTTAGAAGCTTCTGATAGGCTAATTGACATCATTTGAGGCAAATGGAGGTGTACCTCTGGATGTATTTTAAGGCCTACCTTCATGGGAAAATCAAAAGAAATCAGCCAAGACCTCAGAAAAAAATGTGTAGACCTCCACAAGTCTGGTTCATCCTTGGGAGCAATTTCCAAATGCCTGAAGGTACCACGTTCATCTGTACAAACAATAGTACACAAGTATAAACACCATGGGACCACGCAGCCGTCATACCGCTCAGGAAGGAGATGCATTCTGTCTCCTAGAGATGAACGTACTTTGGTGCGAAAAGTGCAAATCAATCCCAGAACAACAGCAAAGGACCTTGTGAAGATGCTGAAGGAAACAGGTACAAAAGTATCTATATCCACAGTCAAACGAGTCCTATATCGACATAACCTGAAAGGCTGCTCAGCAAGGAAGAAGCCACTGCTCCAAAACCGCCATAAAAAAGCCAGACTACGGTTTGCAACTGCACATGGAGACATGGAGAAATGTCCTCTGGTCTGATGAAACAAAAATAGAACTGTTTGGCCATAATGACCATCGTTATTTTTGGAGAAAAAAGGGTACCTTGCAAGCCGAAGAACACCATCCCAACCGTGAAGCATGGGGGTGGCAGCATCATGCTGTGGGGGTGCTTTGCTGCAGGAGGGACTGGTGCACTTCACAAAATAGATGGCATCATGAGGAAGGAAAATTATGTTGATATATTGAAGCAATGTCTCAAGACATCAGTCAGGAAGTTAAAGCTTGGTCGCAAATGGGTCTTCCAAATTTGATTTATTTATTTTATTTCACCTTTATTTAACTAGGTAAGCCAGTTGAGAACAAGTTCTCATTTACAACTGCGACCTGGCCAAGATAAAGCAAAGCAGTGCGATTAAAAACAACAACACAGAGTTACATATGGGGTAAACAAAACATAAAGTCAAAAATACAACAGAAAATATATATACAGTGTGTGCGAATGTAGTAAGTTATGGAGGTAAGGCAATAAATACGCCATAGTGCAAAATAGTTAAAATGTTGTATTAACACTGGAAAGATAGATGTGCAAAAGATGATGTGCAAATAGAGATACTGGGGTGCAAATTAGCAAAATAAATAACAATATGGGGATGAGGTAGTTTGGTGGGCTAATTTCAGAATGGCTGTGTACAGGTGCAGTGATCGGTAAGCTGCTCTGATAACTGATGCTTAAAGTTAGTGAGGGAGATAAGAGTCTCCAGCTTCAGAGATTTTTGCAGTTCGTTCCAGTCATTGGCAGCAGAGAACTGGAAGGAATGGCGGCCAAAGGAGGTGTTGGCTTTGGGGATTACCAGTGAGATATACCTGCTGGAGCGCAGACTACGGGTGGGTGTTGCTATGGTGACCAGTGATCTAAGATAAGACAGGGATTTGCCTAGCAGTGATTTATAGATGATCTGGAGCCAGTGGGTTTGGCGACGAATATGTAGTGAGGGCCAGCCAACAAGAGCGTACAGGTCACAGTGGTGGGTATTATATGGGGCTTTGGTGACAAAATGGATGGCACTGTGATAGACTACATCCAATTTGCTGAGTACAGTGTTGGAGGCTATTTTGTAAATGACATTGCCGAAGTCAAGGATCGGTAGGATAGTCAGTTTTACGAGGGCATGTTTGGCAGCATGAGTGAAGGAGGCTTTGTTGCGAAATAGGAAGCCGATTCTAGATCTATCTTTTGATTGGAGATGCTTAATGTGAGTCTGGAAGGAGAGTTTACAGTCTAAACAGACACCTAGGTATTTGTAGTTGTCCACATACTCTAGGTCAGACCCGCCGAGAGTAGTGATTCTAGTCGGGTGGGCGGGTGCAAGCAGCGTTCGGTTGAAGAGCATGCATTTAGTTTTACCAGTGTTTAAGAGCAGTTGGAGACTACGGAATGAGTGTTGTATGGCGTTGAAGCTCGTTTGGAGGTTTGTTAACATAGTGTCCAATGAAGGGCCAGATGTATACAAAATGGTGTTGTCCGCATAGAGGTGGATCCAAGCATCACCAGCAGCAAGACCGACATAATTGATATACACAGAGAATAGAGTCGGCCCGAGAATTGAACCCTGTGGCACCCCCATAAAGACGGCTAGAGGTCCAGACAACAGGCCCTCCGATTTGACACATTGAACTCTATCTGAGAAGTAGTTGGTGAACCAGGCGAGGCAGTCATTAGAGAAACCAAGGCTATATAGTCTGCCAATAAGAATGCGGTGGTTGACAGAGTCGAAAGCCTTGGCCAGGTCGATGAAGACGGCTGCACAGTACTGTCTTTTTTTAAATAATATAATTTAGGACCTTGAGCGTGGCTGAGGTGCACCCATGACCAGCTCGGAAACCAGATTGCATAGCGGAGAAGGTATGGTGGGATTCGAAATGGTCGGTGATCTGTTTGTTAACTTGGCTTTCAAATACTTTCGAAAGGCAGGGCAGGATGGATATAGGTCTGTAACAGTTTGGATCTAGTGTCACCCCCTTTGAAGAGGGGGATGACCGCGGCAGCTTTCCAATCTCTGGGGATCTCAGACGTTACGAAAGAGAGGTTGAACAGGCTAGTAATAGGGGTTGCGACAATTTCGGCGGCTAATTTTGGAAAGAAAGGGTCCAGATTGTCTAGCCCAGCTGATTTGTAGGGGTCCAGATTTTTCAGCTCTTTCAGAACATCAGCTGTCTGAATTTGTGTGAAGGAGAAGCGGGGGGGGGGGGGGGGGGGGCATGGGCAAGTTGCAGCGGAGGGTGCAGAGCTGGTGGCCGGGGTAGCCAGGTGGAAAGCATGGCCAGCCGTAGCAAAATGCTTGTTGAAATTCTCGATTATTGTAGTTTTATCTGTGGTGACAGTGTTTCTTAGCCTCAGTGCAGTGGGCAGCTGGGAGGAGGTGCTCTTATTCTCCATGGACTTTACAGTGTCCCAAAACTTTTTGGAGTTAGTGCTACAGGATGCACATTTCTGTTTGAAAAAGCTAGCCTTTGCTTTCTTAACTGATTGTGTATATTGGTTCCTGACTTCCCTAAAAAGTTGCATATCGATTTTTTGAATTAGAAGCTCAAACTGTTTGGGTACAGACCTGGATAGTACGATAGAGCTCTGCAGGCTATCTCTACAGTAGATTGCAACCCCACCCCCTTTGGCAGTTCTATCGAGACGGAAAATGTTGTAGTTGGGGATGGACATTTCTGAATTTTTGGTGGCCTTCCTAAGCCAGGATTCAGACACTGCTAGAACATCAGGGTTGGCGGAGTGTGCTAACGCAGTGAATAACTAAAACTTAGAGAGGAGGCTTCGGATGTTAACGTGCAAGAAGCCAAGGCTTTTACGGTTACAGAAGTCAACAAATGATAACGCCTGGGGAGTAGGAGTGATACTGGGGGCTAAAGGGCCTGGGTTAACCTCTACATCACTAGAGGAACAGAGGAGGAGTAGAATAATGATACGGCTAAAGGCTTTAAGTACTGGTCTTCTAGTGCGTTGGGTACAGAGAAAAAAAGGGGCGGATTTCCGTGCATTGTAGAATAGATTCAGGGCATTATGTACAGACAAGGATATGGAAGGAAATGAGTACAGTGGAGGTAAACCTAAGCGTTGGGTAACGTTGAAAGAGATAGCATCACTGGAGGCACCGATTGAGTCGGTCTCCGCGTGTATGGGGGGTGGGACAAAGGAGCTATCTAAGGCAGGTTGAGCCGGGCTGGGGGATCTACAGTGAAATAGTACAATAACAAATAACCGAAACAGCAATAAACAAGGCATATTGACATGGGAGAGAGGCATAAAGCAATCACAGGTGTTATTCGAGAGAGCTAAGACAACAGCTGGTAATGGCAACAAAGTTTGGGCTGAGGCTAAACATAAACAGGATGCGGTACCGTAAAAAGGAACAGTCCAGCAGGCATCAGCTGTATAGCTGAGTTATCATAAGGTCCGGTAAACAGCAATAGGAGAGTTCGGAGGTAGTTCGGGGGTTGCTATAGCACTGGCGAGCAAGAGGCCACGGCTAGCGTGTGCTAGCGGGCCGGGGCTAGCAGATCTTCGTGGTCGACGTCGTAACGGGAAGCCTGTTGTAAACACATCAGACGATTTCGTCGGCAGACCAGTCGTGTTGGATCGGCGGGGCTCCGTGTCAACACTAGGAGGTCCCGTCCGGTT